>NW_009221510.1:13989-16493 GCF_000690835.1 Fulmarus glacialis
CTCGCCAGCTTTGAGTATCACTTTCAGCTATTCTGAAGGTTAAACGCCTGTTTGGAGCTCCCTATTGAAGGTAGAGCCGGGGGTGCGGCATTGTTCGGTCGCCCTCCCGCTTTGTCTGGCCGCTTTCAGGGATGCCCTGAATGGGAAGCGGCCCCCCCAGCCCAGCACCCCGGCAGAAGGGCTCCTGGGGGAGAGGCGCTTCCTCCCGCCCTAATGACATTCAGGCCTCCATCGGTTCAGCTCCCGCTTTCTTTCTGCTGCAGTTTAACCCGGGCACAGAGGCCGGGCTCCATCTTACTGATCTCTGCTTGACACCCAATTACCACATGAATGGGAGAGAAAGGCTGCAAAAGGCTTTAACTCCCACTGACCCTCCTTCCCCTCTGCCTGCTTCCCCCTCTCCCCGTCCTACCCCCTCGCCTTTCTCCGGCGGAGGGAGTTCAAAACTGAGACGGGGAAATCAAACAAAGCCCCGAGTAAGGAAACCCATTGTCACCGCCTCTGCGATGGCTCCCCTTTCGCCAGCTATTGTTCCCCTTGAAGTTTGACTTGCTGTGTGGAAGGATGCGAGCAGCTGTTTGCGCATTCCCCTGATGTTTTATTGAAAAATAATTGAATCGTCAGTTCGGGGCTCTCTGATAAAATGTTTCGTCGCAGCGCCAGGCCCGGCGGTATTTATAAACTATGTTTCCCTGTAAAACGTGATGGTGACCTAAACCATTTCCTCCAGAATAAACCCTCGGTGGAGGGATGGAGGCATGCCCCTTCTGCACTTGGGGGGAGAGAAAAAGCATGCAAACGGCAGGGAAAAAAAAAAAAGCCAGGACTGAGACAAAAGAAATTAAACCTTCTTTATTGCTAGAAATTAAACCCTCAATTTCCAACCTGTTCTTTTGTTTGGCGCAGTTGACTTTGCGGGAGGGGAAAGGTGGGTGCAGCCGGAGCGCCCTGGTCGGCTGCCTCTTACCCCCATAACCGGGGTGAGCAGCACAGCTACCTGAGGACGCCTGGTCCTGCCCAGCGCCGTTCCACGCTTGGGACCAAGTGAGGGATCGGGCATGGAAAATTGGGTATAAAATAAGAGGTGTAGCTTAAGTAAAGCACAGTGGCACATCCCTGAGTTTGAACGAGAGACAGCATGCGCCAGCGAACTGAACCCCGGGGTACACGTTCAAGGCAGGAGCCTTGCCTTTCTCTGGTTTTGCTTTTTATTACCTGTTTATCAACTACCATCTATGTTTACAGCACTTCAGAAATAACAATGTCAGCATTATACTTTCTCGAGGAGATTACGTGCTTGCTGTCCCCATCCCCAAGCATATGCCAGAGAATTTGTGATGCTCTGATTTCAGCACCCAGCACGGAGACGGGACTCGCTCCTCTTCCCAAGCACACCATGTCCATAAAAACGTCCCCCATATCATATCTCCTGTGCTCGCTGACTGTATTTCCAGGGCAATTGTTAACAGTAACCAGCTTTGAATGCTTGAATGAGCCAAATTGGTATTTATGATTACTGTTCTCTTTCTTTTTAATTTCTTTTTTGCTTTTCCGGGGAAGTACTAACACTAAATCTGTAATATTTTGTTGTATTTCTATAACTTGGGAATCGAGATTCTTTTAGGAGCCAGTTCTCCTATTATTTGGCTTCATAAATGATTTCTGGAAGCAAGAAGAATAGCTCATATAAAACCATAACGGCAAACACTGATCTGGAGTCCAGATTACCAGATCCTCTGTATACAGAGTGCTTCAGTCATTTCTGAAGTGTATAGAAGTAAGATTTTTGCCTAAGGCTTCTTTCCTCAGCCAGTTTCCCATATGATCGGTTCAACATCCTGGGCCGTGTCGCTCAGATACCCAAAAGCCTTGGGATTTAGAGATGTTTAAAATCCAGCTGGAATTTTTGGATGAAGACCATGGTCAACAGCTTCACGTCTCTGCCATCACGTAACCCCAGCAGCAACAGCAGCGTTCATCTGCGCTGGGGACCGGCCTTTCCTGGGGCCCAGCCTGGAGAATGATCTCCTCTGAGAACAAAAGGCCATTACAAACACCACCACCTTCTGCTCTCGGGGTTAGGCATACTCTGACCCCCGTTAGCATAAACGAAGAGCAATCTGTCTGCGTAAATTTATGCCCCTTACACATAATGCACCATGTATATGCATATATATTACATTTCTGTGTGCATGTGTGCACGCATACATGTCTTTTTTAAATCCAAACCCTCTGCTGAGTGGAGGGAGGGATAAGGGGCTGCAGTTTCTCCACCAGTGCTGCCCAGTGCAGCTCCATGTTGTGGGGGAGAAGAGCCTGCGCCGTTGCATAGCCCAGCTGTCACCGCCATGGCTGCATCCCGCCCGCGTACACACTTCTCCCTCTGGGGACAGGAGGAGAAAACAAACAGGTGACAGATGTGAGCCGCGTTGTTTAACGCGGTGCTGGAAGGTGCCCGGTGCCGCGGGGATGTGCTCGCAGGGAGAGGCTGCCCCGAGCAGAAG
>NW_009221510.1:16658-16867 GCF_000690835.1 Fulmarus glacialis
TTGCGCAGCCAAAGCATTCTCAACATGTGAAAAACGGCTCTGTATATAGCAAGATGTGAACTTACTGCAGAAATAGGTATTTTAAAATAACATCGCCTGGCGTAAGAGCCTCGCATGCAGCTCTGGAGGAACCGGCTTCCCTTCCAGCAGCCCTGAGGAGAGCGTGCGCCCGGCCATTGGGCCCCCGCACTGAGGAAGCTCCGCTGAGG
>NW_009221511.1:0-1256 GCF_000690835.1 Fulmarus glacialis
CCGCGTGCTTCTGCGGGGGCCCCAGCCTGGCTGGGTGCGCTGCGGGGCGGGAAGCGGGCTGGGCATGAGACGTCACGGGGTGCAGGCAGACACGTTCGTATGGGAAGCATATGGCAGGTAATCCAGTGCCAGATGGGTATTTGCTTCCATTTCCCCAGCTCCCGCACACGCAGGCGGGCAGCGCTCAGCGGTGTGGCCGGACCCCCCCGGGGGACAGCCCCGAAGCCTCCCCTGGGAGCACGGTGAGGGAGGGCTGGGCAGGGTGCCGGTGGCTCGCTGTCCTTGTGCAGCCGTGCAGAAATGCCCTGCAGAGCGCAGGCAGCGCCGCTGGGGCACCAGTGCAGTGAGCTGTGCACGGGCTCTGCACGCACGGAGCCGGCTGAGCACACCTGCCTCTGCCTAGCGGGGCACGGCTTAAAGCTGGGCTTAGGAGGTCAAAATCTAGCTAATGAGTTAATGGCAATGAATTAACTCCAGGGCACTTTACAAATATTAACTAATTGTTTTGCTATGAGCAAGGTCCGTACAATTACCCCACCTTATAGACTGAGGCACTGAGGTGTGGAGGAGCCGTGCGCCCACAGTCGAGGTGCATTAGCATCAGGGCTGCGACTAAAGCCGGGGGCTAATTCTGCTCCTGTTGACATGGTGAACAGTTACCCCAGGGTTTCGGGCATGGCAGGGGCAGATCCCAACGCAGGTTCTTATGCACTTTTCTGGGGAAGCAAACTGCATTCCGTGGACTTTGGAGCCTGAGCATCTCTCTGCCTGCTCCGTCCTCATGTGCATTTTAGGGGGAGGCAGCCGTAGCCGTGCTGCTCTCGGTAAGAGAGCACCCCCCACGCAGGCAATCTTGCGTCTGTTGGCTTTTTACTGTGCTCCCCAGAAGCAGCAGCATCAGAGCGGCGTCTGCGGCACGCGCCGCGCGGTGCAGGTTTTGCAGAGGGAGAGGGGCCCTCCCAGCGCGCGGGCTCCTCGCTGGGTGCGAGTAGGTGGGCAGCGGGGTTCGTGCAGGTACAGCGATTTTTAAATCCCTCTCGACAGAATGGTTTGGCCCTCGCGTTTGTTTGTTTATCTACTTTTTTTGGTGGCCTGAGGAGTTTGTAAAAATGCTGCAAACAGCAACTTATTTTGTTGGCTGTTTGGGGAGGGAAGGGATTAAATCTCAGAGGCCCATTGTGCGAGCAGAGCTAATTTTAGGCCTCTGATCTTAAAATAGAAGAAAGGAAAGAAAAAAAAAAAAAAGAGGCGTTTTC
>NW_009221512.1:0-364 GCF_000690835.1 Fulmarus glacialis
GGGTGTCCCTCAGCACCGGCAGCATCCCAGGGAATTCCCTGCTCCTGGGGCTCCAGCTCCCTCCTGGCCATCCCAAATGCCCCCTGGGTGAGGTTTCACCCCCGGGGTTTTGGAGGGCTCCTTCTCCCTCATCCTCACCTCGGTGCTCCGGCACGAGTCCTCCAGCTGGGAGATGATCGTCTGGATCCGGTCGTTCCCCGCCACCAGCATGGAGATGCAGTTGTTCAGCTCAGTCTGGGCAGGGACGGACGGACGGAAACAGCTTGAACCCCAGCGGGGACGGGGACGGGGACATCTCCCATCCTGACGTGGGCATGGGCTGGGCATTGCCCGGCCCCAGCTCCGCTCCCCCCACGTCCCCCCC
>NW_009221512.1:455-773 GCF_000690835.1 Fulmarus glacialis
GTCCCAGTGCGATTTGTGCCCGTCCCATCTCAGCACATCGCCCCAGGACTGGCCATGTCCCCCACAGCCCCCCTGTCCCCCCGCACAGCACCTTCTGGCCCTGGAAGACAGTTTGCAGGGGAGCGACCTCGCAGTCCTTGTGGGCGCCGAAAACTTTGCACATGGAGCAGGTGGGGACCTCGCAGGTGACGCAGTAGATGTTGATCCTCTCGTCCTCGTGTTCCTTGCACATGGGGTGCTCCCCCTTCTTCAGCGGTCTGCTGGAGAGAGCGGCATGGCCGCGGTGACATCCCCATCAGGGTGACATCCCCCTCAGGG
>NW_009221513.1:0-2788 GCF_000690835.1 Fulmarus glacialis
AAATAAACTCCGTGAGGGGAGGGGATGTTTTTACCCTCCCCTACCGAAGCAGTCTCGCAGATATTTTTCTCCTTTATTAGACTAATCACTGTAAATATCACAGTATGCTAGCATTTCTGGAGCTAAACGAGTAGCAGGACAACCGGATATTTTACTCTTTTTCTGGTGTTGAGTGTTCCGAGGTGACTAAATTTGCCTTGTTGAGCCTTGTAAAATCCTGACTTAATCATGTAAACTTCTGTGTAAGCAAAATAGACGAAACTTCAAAGGGTCAAAAACCCTTTAGGGATTTGCGAGGAGACGCCAGCAATAGATCCTAATCTGCCTCCAGAATCCTGGCTGTATTTGTCCAAGGAACTGGTACCAGCAAACTCTCGAAGGTAGAGATAGTGGGTTGATTCAGCCTTTATCCCCTTAGAGAGTATTGGCTTTGTGAGGCTCTAGGCAGCGTTTCAACGCCAGGGGATCTTGCCCAAACCCTCTAAAAATGAAGTACAGGAGTAATTTGAGATAATGACTTTGTAACAGGCTTGGGCAGACCTTGGACAGAAGAAGTGAGAGATGTTATCACCCCAGCATTCCTCTTAAAATGCAGTTTTTCCCCCTGCTTATTCCCAGTTAGTCAAAGCTACATTAACATTCCATCCAGGGCTGCTAAACAGAATCTTAATTAGTCCTGATACTCTTGTGCAAGGGGTTTATTCATTGCACTCTTAACTAATGGTTGCTGTCAGAGTGGTTTTTTTTTCTTCTTTGGGTTCTTTGGGGATATCGTGTTCTGCTGCAAAGCATGACAGCAATGTAATGTGCATAAAAAAAAAAAAAAAAAAAAAAGCTTGCAGATCTGAAATCTTGAGACTGAGGCTGACTCCAGCCTTGTCTAATGGTGAGACATTATTAGGACTAATGAGAATAACTTCACCAACAGAAATATCCCTGCATCTTGTTTATCTTAAATTTTAATGGTACACGCTCTCTCGCTCTTCTTTTTTCCCCCGTGACAGAAAACATTACAAACTTGTTAGCATTTTGAAGCAGTTCACGCAACTCCCGCTAAATTTGCAGCCGTCTGTCTTTTGCATAAGCCACCCGTGGCTCGGTATTTAATGAGAGAGTCTGTAGGTGGAGAAGAATTAATAAGTTACTAAACGGCCGGTTGCTCCGGCAGGACCTTTCTCTCTGCATTATATCGTATTTATAACCCCGCTTTGCAGTCATTCCTCCCTCTGCCCCTCGCTCTGACACACGCACCCGTTTCTGGTTTACACGCACACGCCGATCTCTCCGCAACTCGCCGACTCGGACTGGCTCCGGTGTCAGCAAGGGGAAACTTAGGCGCCCGTCAGTGTTATGCACAGACACGTCATCTGATGTGAGCATCCCTCGAGGTTATTTGTGGCTCGGGGCTTAATCGTGACAATGAACAGCCACGACACACACCACTAAAAAAAAGGAGAAGCGTGGCAGGAGTGCCTCGCCGTCCGCGCTGAACTGAAGCGGCTGTTTCGTTTATCAGCCGCGGCAGAAGTCGTTATTTGCCTGTAAATCTAAGTTCAGCTATACCAATCTCGGAAACAGATTTATAAGACTATAAATTACCGTTTCTTTCTTTCGGGTTGGGGAAAGGAAATGAAGAGGAGAAAGGGGGGAAGGAAAAAAAAGAGAGAGAGAGAGAGAGGTGTTTTTTGGCAATAGGAGGTCCGTGTTACTTAGCTGCTGCTCACTCCTATTAAAGACTCCTTCCCATAAGCTTGCGTAACATTGATTACTCACAAAGAGTTCACAATAACTATCATGTAGCTAAACTAATTGAGACAATCATGCTAAGTTATAGTCAGTCTAAAAGGTACCATTGATGTGGTAATGCCTATAGAAAGTCAGACATGCGACTCACTACCATTTAATTGCTCCTTTAAACCTGTTATTACAATGTTAACTGGCTTAAGTATATATTGCTGCCTTTTATTGCCTTGATGTGACAAATTAAAACATACACTCTGGAAGCGGCATTCATTTGCGGACGGAGTTGCAGGAAAAAGGGAGCCGGGCGATGTCAAACCTGTCAGGATGAATTAATTTTAAAACTTGCATTTTGCACTGCAATTCCCACTGCAGCTTTGTTGCACGGGGGAAACATTTTATATATAAAACATGTGACCATTATATATAATATTATATACACGTATTCCATCTCACGCAGATCTGCCGTAAAATCAGCCCCATCGCGCTAAAAACGAAAAGTCCTTTTGGCTCCGAGACCTCGCCTGACGCTAAATTAAGTGGAGGTCTGGAGGAAAGCGGGGGGGAGCTGGGTAGGGAGCAACGATGGAGCTTCTACCTCGGATCAGCGCCACACGCCTGTGTGGGGGTGTGGAGGGGTGCTTTCCAGTGGTTACCTCGCCTTTGGCTGCCAGGTCCCAGGCCCGGGGAGGCGGGGGTTACCCACGCCCCAAGACCCGGGAGCAAGGCGGCAGCCGCAGTCTCCCTGCGGGCTGCCCTTCTTGCTGCTCTTCTTCATGGTGAAGCTCTACCGAGCTCCCGCAAGGAGGAAAAAAAAAAGTAATAATAATTTCTTGCTTCCCCATCCCCAGGGCTAAGCCGGGTTCGGGATCGTTTAAACGTGCAAGGCTGCGCCTCTCCCGCTCCGAGGAGCGGAGCCGAGCCGAGCCCCGCGTTGCGCTGCGCATCCCCTGCTGCCCCTCGCGCATCCTACGCGGGCTGGGCAGGGGGCTTCGCGGGCTCCAGGTGAAGCACCCCCTGTGCTTCCCTGTACGATTGTGAAGGCATT
>NW_009221513.1:2818-4652 GCF_000690835.1 Fulmarus glacialis
TCTCTCCTTCCCTCTTCTTTTTTTTTTTTTTTTCCCCTCCTCTGCTCGCGAAAAGATGTCAGGGGGTTAAAATGTCCTCCTCGCCCTCGCCCTTGATCTCAGGGAGAGAGGTAAGAGTTGCTGGCACCTTTATGGGACTCAGACCTGCTGCGGCTGCGGGAAGCGTCGGCCCCCGCTAACTTTGATCGGCCTTATTCATCCCAGCTGCGCTCTATTTGTTTGTCATTTCGCCCTTTTCCTCCCAGAATCGTTATTTATGGTCTGAAAAGTGAAACGCGCCGCGATTTGCCTTTACATGGACTCTTCTGCAAACGGGGGGAGACACCTCCCTCCTTCCCCCCCGCCTCCGCGAGTGGGGTTGCCAAAAGAGAGGGGAAAAACCTGTCTCAATCATTATCAAATCAGCTTCGAATTCATTACTCCAGAGCATTAACTAATTACCAGATCAGAGAGAAGAAAAAATAAATATTCTTTAAATAACTGAAGGTAATTATAACCCTGTTGTTGACACTAACGATTAATAATTGATCAGAAGTTATACACAATAAATTGTCAATTTATCTCCCTACAAAAATGCACATACTTTTTTTTTTTTTTCCTGGGCGATTTTTAAGGGCCCGGGCACCGACAGTATCCACACAGCCGCCGTACGAGGAGGAGTTGACATGCAGTAATTGAAGGATGTCTTCAATACTTTTTTTTTTTTCTTTTTTTCCCCTCCCAAATATTCGGGAGTATTTTGCAATCCCCCGTCACGGATGACACAAGCCCGGGTGGAGCAGAAGTTACTTTCTCTGCCGGCCTGCCCTCCTGCCGTTCCGAGGAGGGCCGGGCCGGGGTGACGCCCCCCTCCTCAAACCCCGAAAAGAGCAAAGTTAACAGTGGCCGCCCCCGAGGCAGAGCGGCCGCGTCCCTCCGTCCCTTACTTTCGCTCAGGGAACACGCAGCCGGCTCGGCCGGGATTGGATGTGGAATGGTGACATTCCCCCGTGAGTGACGGCTGGGGGGGAGGGAGGGGGCACGGGTCCAGACTGCGGGAGCCCGGCTGTCACCTCGGCCAGGGCGCTCGCAGGTAAAACGCCTCTCCAGAGCCTGCCTGCCTCCAGTCCGCTGCCTGGAGCTCCCAGTTCCCTATCTGCCAGCGTGTGCCCCGCCGGTCCCGCTTTCCCTCTATAGTTGTGATGAAGACTCTGCTTCAGAGCCGCCGAGTAGTAATCAGGGATTAGATGCATGGGTGCTTTGGATATTCACTGTGGATCCCTTTGTTTCTTAACTTTTTTTTTTTGCCTCGCTTTTATTTCTTTAGAAGCCGGAAACATACCTGAGCTATTAGTTACTGAATTAAAAACAAAGGGGTGAACATCATATTACTTAACGTGCAGTATGACTGTTAATAACAATATCTTTTACCATCATTATTCAATTCCTACAATGGAAAGGCTCTTTTCGACTAACTGGATGGTAAGAAGCTTGCCCGAGAAATGTCTGAATGCAGAAGGCAACGAATCGACCCATATGTAAATTCCACCTCTTTTTTTCCTTTCTTTCTTTTTTCCTTTTTTTCCTTTTTTTCCTTCCTTTTTTTTCCTGTTTTTCCTTTTTTTTCCTTTTTTTCCCTTTTTTTTCCCTTTTTTTTCCCTTTTTTTTACTTTTTTTTTTTTGCAAAAGTTAATAAGCAATAAAATCCTCCCGGTATTGGTTACATCCCTGCCACGGTTCCTCAGCGGCGCGGTGCGTCTGAACCGCCTTTAAGTGAGATGTAACAAGTGACGCAGGCAGAAACTTCCAGTGGCGAGAGGTTTGTGTTTTTTTTTTTTTTTCTTCCCGTGAGGTT
>NW_009221513.1:4695-10194 GCF_000690835.1 Fulmarus glacialis
GGCTGCTCCTCTCCGCTCTAGGCTGCCCGGGCCGCTCCCGCTCCTCGCAGCGGGGCTGCCGCGCACCCCTGCCGGGAGCTAATTGATGGCCCATTAGGGAAGTGGGTGCTGCCAGGTAAATCAGACGATGCACCTTGCAATTTGTTTCTTTACCTGAAAATCACCCCAAAAGAGACCTCCTCCACGTGTGGACGTTTGGGAAGGCGGTCCTCTTTTTCTGTTGTTGTTGGTTTTGTTACTATTTTTTTTCCCCCTGCTGTCTCCCCCTCTCTTACAGGGGTTGAGCACGTCGGTGACTAAGATGCAAATGGCGCGGGGAGGGAAACTTTCCCCTTAGCCGGGCCCGTCCCCCTCCAGCAGCGAGCTGGTGTGCAGGAGCAATTCCCACGTCTGTCTGTCCGTCCGCTGCTGGCCTGGGCTGCGTGTTACCTCCGTCCCCATCCCTTCCCCCAGTCTCCAACCAAACAAAGGTGGGCGACGCTTTTTTCGGCTCTCAAAGGCAGTTGGCGAGCAGCTTTCCTGAAACAATAACTCTCTTATTGAGAACAAATGTTGACATTTGCAGAGAGCGAGGAAAAAAGCAGCCCAGGAAGTGCAAAGTGGAAAGCGACCCTCTTCCTATTTGACGACAGCGCCAATTCCTCCGGGATCCCACCTGAGATTAAAGCCTGAATTTCAATAAATCAGCTCTAATGAAACCTCTGGCCCCGAAGAGGGGAGGGTTTGTCTTTCCCGCTCCGAAACGAGCACAGAAACGAGGGGAGGGGGTGGGGAAGAGGGAATAAATATAGAAAGGGGTGTGAGATTTTAATCCCAGCGGGCTGATTAGCATCGTTATGAAATAAACCGTACACAAAGTGATGTATTTTATCGTTCATGCCTCTTCCTTGCTACACTGAAATAATCGCATTGTTTGTGCCAACAATCTAGCAAAGCTACACTTTCCTCCTGCTTTCAATTTTGATTATTAAATCTCAAATGACGTTGAATATGCAGTTCTTGCCCATTAATTTATTGTTCAAAAAATAAGTTTATTTGCCAAATCATTTGGGTGTCGCCCATCTGCATCCATGAACCGTTCGTGAATTTCTCAGAGGATGAGAGAAGTCCATTGGGTTTTACATACATAGTGAATACTTAAAAGCGAGTTTTCCAAGTCTTTCTACTTTTCTTTCCAGAAAGAAATCCAGGTCTAAATACTAGCAAGGGTGGGTAAATTATGGAAATCTTTTATAAGTCTTTGGGCGTATAAACATCAAAGGAATGTCGTTAGCCTTTTTTAATCTCTGCCACAGCTATTGGTTTTTACCAATTGAAATGTACACGTTGTGTCCAACAGAGACCTAGAACATAAAACGTGGGTGGTGGGGGCGGATGGAGTAGGAGCAAGAGTGGGGAACAGAAAGTTCACGCGTCTCCCCCGACATAAAAAGTCCCTCCGTAAAGTCTTCCTGAAGTGCACAGTAAAGACGGTCGAGGATGATTATAGTAAATATTTGCATCTACATCATATGCTAAATCGGAGGGAAAAAACTGAATTACCTCTTAGCTGTTGTCTAATTGTACTACACACTGAACGCAGATACAATTGCATTTTACCTCAATGAAAAACAGAATGTTACAGGAGCAAAGAAGCATCATTCTACAAACAACACAAGAAGATGGGTAGGCCTACAGCTGCAAAGACCTCCAGTGTTTTGTATTTAGCTAGATGGATCCCAGAGTTTTCCAGAATTACAATATTAATTTCTGCCCTATCAGCTGAAAAACACATGTGTTTTTTCAATCAGTCAGACGTCTTTTTAGGGCTAAAATATGAAAGGAGGGGTGTGGGGGTACAGGGGAAGATGGATCATGGGAATTGCCTATATGTATTTAAGAAAAACAGCTTCCTTTCCCCTTATTTAATATAATCACAGCGTATTTCCTGACTCCAGACTAGCACGGCTCTTTATCCAGTTAACATTCCCAAGGCTGATGCCTGAAGTATCTAAGATCACTTTCAAATGCCCTTTCTAACAAGACCTGAGCAAGAGGCCACTAATTTTCACTGAACAAAAAGCCACTGGAGAGAGATCCGTTTGTCAATATCAACTGGTCCAGCAATTTCCCATCTTCAGACACATCGGCCTATCTGAGCTGGCAGATGTTTAGACAAGATTTTATAAATTGTTCAATATCAGACCATAATGAACCCCAACTGACCATTCCAAAGCAGCTAAAAGCATTCAGGATCTCCCCTGCTGGGATCTAATAATGCTCTCACGCTGGAACATTATTAATCATGGAATAAAATAGATGAGCCTCTTGAAAAATAAGTGTATGATTGATTAAAGGGCAATCTAAGAAGCTATTATTCTTGTTTTATAACCGTAAGTTATATTCACTCAATTTATCTTTTGGGGAAAATAAATGATTGTTCGTTTCTTTTCTGAAATTATACTATGTGAGGATTCCCATTATTTTACTAAAAATTAAAATGATTAGTTAGCTGATTTTATGAGCCCAATCAAAGTGGATTTCCAATGCGACGGTGAAGATACGGTTTACTGATATAAAGAAAAAGAGGGGAAATCATAAAAAACAGGAATTGGACTTTTTTCTCTTCTTTTTTTTTTTTTTTTTTTTTTTGCCTTTGCATATTTTAGTCAGAAGCAGGAACAAAGAAAGTAGAAATAAGCTGTAGTTGATTATGATTTTTTTTTTCCTAGAAATCGTGGATTTAAAGAATGTTAACTCAAATAAAGAGCTACTTCACACCCAGCATACATAGTTTATAAGAAACATGCATGTATTCGCATCACTCTCTCTACGCATATGCATATATATATACAAATACGTATTTGCACACATGTGTGTATTTAAAGCTTAAGTATAACGGAACAACCCAGAAGGAATTAATTTATGCAAAGCATATCTTTGCAACATATTTAAATTGCTTACTCATTTTATGGTCTAAGCTCTACTAGTGAAATTACAACTTTCGTCATTTTCTAAATAATAGATTATTATTTGGGGGGAAATGAACGAAAAACACCATATTGTTGCAGACTAGTCTGTTTTTATTTACAATTAGAGATATAAATTAGTAAAGAATTCTCGTTAAACAACCAGAGATTGTATAACCATCAACGTTTCAAATAAAAACCAGGCAAAATTTATTTACAAAAAGTTCAGATTCCATTGCAATACAACTTGCATAAATTACTAGAAGCTTTATATCGTTACAAAAATAAATATCAAATTTGTATCCACTTTGTAAGGACTCAAGTTCTCCAATCACGTCTTTATTATCTCTACTGTATACATCTTTTACAAATAAATTTTACAATAAATCCTATCACACCTATCGAATATATACCGTGGCAATGAAGTGATCAATTCAAGATATCCTGAGAAAAACAGATCTGTTTTCAAAAGTCACACATACATTGGGGAAACTATACTATACCAGCAAACTCACATATGTCCAACAAAATTCTGGTTTAATAATTAGAATCTGAAGATTTAATAGTGCTCTGTGGTCTTCTTTTATACAGTGGCACAAGATGTGATCCGGATTTAGAGATTTGTTATATATATTAGCTCGGGGAGAGATGATGGCTTGCTGACTTTTTTCAAAGCAATTGTGACACCTACCTGTGGACCAAGGAAAAAACCAGATCATCCAAAAATCCTTCAGTTACACTCTAACACCATTAAACGGGGAAAAAAGGAAGTAAGGCAAAATTCTTACTCGTCTAATTTCTTCCAACAAAAGAATTAGTTGAAAAAATATCGGCAAAGCGATTTTCTTGTTGTTTATTTAACCCTCAATAGCGGGGGTATTAAGAGTGCCATTGCTAGCTAGGCAAGAGGCAATTCACGGATAACATACCCTGCTTAAGACGCATGTCGATCTCTAATAATTGTCCCTTTTTCTTTTAAATACACGGTCACTGCGTGAAGCCTCACTCAGAATGTACAATTTCAGCACTGCCACGTGAGCACAAGCACGTTGTTTTTAAACGACAATACCTTCAAAAAAAATTTTTTTTCTAAAGCTTTCTTTCCGTAGTATTTAAATAGTCCTTACGGCTTTGCCTTACACGAGCGAAGAGTATGCAAGGTGAGGGAACTGCCTAACCTGACTTTAAAATGAAGACAAACTCCAGAAAGAAAAGCCGTAATGAGAGGTTTAAAAAAACAGCGGACAAGAGTGTGTTACTCCGTAATCAGCCTCTTAAGTAATGAAGCAAGAAATTAACGTTAAGCAAGTCTAGAACTGTGCAGTGTGTCTTAGACCTGATGCCAAATGATCAGTGTAACAGAAAATGTTCTCACTTACTTGCATTGCTGTGTGATTGCACTTCTATAGGTATGGTTGTACTCCTACTGTGCAGACTTCAGTGGGATCTGTCAAAATATAACCGTCAGTTAGTCACAGGACACAGCCAGCTAACTAGATTACACAGTGTGTGTAGGTCCCAACCCTCACTCGCGCAGAATTCGTAGCTAGGTCGTTTGAAAGGCTGGCCAGTATTTTATAATTGCCCGTATCTCGAGTATTTTATTAGAACAAGCTGACAATTATATTAGTGCAAAACTTTTACGGAAAAAAACCCAAAACAAGCCGAACAGTTAAAAATGTCACGCTCCACGTAATTTCACGTCCAAGGTCAGCAATTATCTGAACCCAAAGCTGCAAAAAACCGTGAGAATACTGGAAACAAAGAGAGCAAAACCAGTTTGTCGAAAACAAAAAATTGCAGGCAATGACACCAGTGCTCTCTGGATGTCTGTGTGTGTAGTTTTCCTTTTAAAAACGACTTTTAAAAGCTGCGTCTGCAGCCTGTGAGACTGATCTGAAAGTCGCCTTTTACATTTCCCCTCTCGGTTCTCGGAGGCAGGTATCGATACGACGGCGACATGCCGTTTTTAATCCCCCGATTGTGCTATTGCCCATCTTCACTCGGCGGTGGCAGGGGTGACAGTGCGCCCACTGTTCTCTCCAGAGAAGGTTTCGGTATTTACAGCGTATAAAGGACTCGTGCGGGTCGGGGAAGGAGGGCGAGGGAGAACGGGGAAGAAAGCGGCAAAAACAAGTCACCTACCTTTCTTAGAGTCATAACTAGAGGGCCTGTAATGTTGTTCTAGCTGGTTAGTGATCGTTTTCAAAGAGTCACTGCTCTGCTTGTGGACAGAGCTGGCATTTAGGACAGTCTGACTTAGTCCCTCGTTTGAAGCCACTGCTGCGGAGTTGTATCTCAGGATTCCCTGGCTCTGGAGAGCGTTAAAGTTCCCATAGTTTGTATAATTGCTATAAAAAGGTGAGGTGTAATAAATATGCCTCCCCAGGAGGGAGGAGGGCGAGTAGGCAGCGCTGTGCGGAGCTGAGGCGGGGGTGGCCGAGGAGAGCGGCGCAGGCTGGCAGCCTTGGCCCAGGGTCTGGCTCTTGAGGTCCGAGGTGGCGATTTCGGCCAGCGACCAGAGCTTGGGCTTGCTGGCCGGCGTCGGGGG
>NW_009221514.1:0-295 GCF_000690835.1 Fulmarus glacialis
AAAAAACAAAACAGCACTGGTGTATTTAATATCTCTATGCCTTCAGCTCCTGAACCACTGCTGAGCGTATGTTTGTAAACAGGGTCTACGTGTGTCTATTTGCTCACGACCTCTCTGCTGTGTGCTGGAAAAAAAAGTCACCGAACACCCCCCAAAAACCCCAGCATTCCCCCCGCAAGTGGATAAAATGCTCCCAGGGCTGCTCCCTCCTGGGAGGAGACAGCATATACTTGCAGACTTTGCTGGGAAGCAAATACTGCCTGGGGATACCTGCTGGGACGAAGCAGTGAAACGA
>NW_009221514.1:823-13729 GCF_000690835.1 Fulmarus glacialis
CTTCCTCCCCTTCCCGCGGTGGGTGGTGGTTGGTGACGCTGAGCAGGGTTGCGTGACTTTGCACGTCGGCTGGCGCCCGTGATGCGCAGAGGCGAAGCGGCTCCTGGCCGAAAGCCGGTGGGACGGGACAGAAACATGTAGAGGTTTCCTAGGGTAGGGCACTTGCGGCTCTGCTGCTCGGCGGAGGAGGAGGAAGGTGCGCAGCCCCTGCCTTCCCCCTCCCCGGGCTTCTGCTTTCCCGATGGGGGCGAGGAATTTGAGCCCCACCGTGCCCAAGGGATGCTGTGTTGCTTTTCCAGCCGGGAAAGTAACTTTTTTTTTTATGTAAGTGGCAAAAGGCATAGAAGTTACTACAAGGAAATGAAATGCATCTAAATGAATGAAATAGGGTATTAATTTTCTGCTGGGCTGGGGCAGAAACCATCTATAAAATGGTCTTTGGCTTTCCTGAGGGTAAATTAATGTGAATTTATATTTTGGCTTTATATCTTAAGACTTCTCTGTCCCTTTTCTGATTTGCTTAGATAATTTATTTCTAGTTCAGCCTGTCAGACAGTGACTCCTGAAGGTGCTGGTCACTTGAACCAGCTTTTGCAGTCAGGAAAATGGGTATCGGAGTTCCAGCTTCTCTAGATACTAAATAGACATAGATAGATCAGGTCCTACCTGATTAACCTCTTAATATCATGAAAAGCTTAGGAAAGGCTTCTAAGGGTCAGGTAGGGTCTCCTAATTGCCTGTAGAAGCAGGAGGGATTAAGGTTGGCTTTCTCTCTCATTCCAGGAATCGGATCAGGGACTTTCCAGGACCGTGTGTGTGGCTGCCATCCAAAACTGAAGCCCATCTCTGCCTGCCTGCTGCATTCTCCACCTGAAAACATCTCTGGGGGCCAGCGTATTAGGTAACCTGTAATAAGACTGAGATAATATTTATAGCAAGAACACCCCGGGTTCTCCCCCGTACCCTGGCCCAGACGCCCCAGGGGATGCCCGCCTGGGCTGTGATTAGTGCTGAGACCAGGCAAGCAAACACGATGAGTATATATGTCTGGGTAAGTCCTAAAGTCATGCTTCTCGCCGAGCCTTAGCTCTCTCGGCTGCCACTGGCATTGCCGTCCTTAGTTGCCCCTTACAAAGACCTGCAGGACATCAAATGTAAATGGCGAGGTTTCACAGTCTAATAAAACAATATTTTCTCTTTACTAATTAGGTGAAGACTACAAAGCCCTTAAAATAGCAGCCTATCCAACCTAGTGCGTTTTGCCAAACCCAGAGCATCCCCCACAACGAAGGCACTGAGCATTGCACCTCTCCCATCCTTCAGTGGGACCCCTGGGCTCAGGTGAAGAACATCAGAGGTATGGAGCCCTCCCTCTGACCATCATGGAGCCCACAGCTCACAGCCAGCAGGAGGCATCTACCCCTTCCAGCATGGAGACAGCAGAAGACCTTGCCTTCAAGTTAAATGTGGCTGTGAGGGACGGGAATAGAGAAGATGTGCTGGAGCTGCTGGAGAAAGGGGCAGATGTGAACTCCAAAGCAGAAAGTGGCTGGACACCACTGCAGAGCGCTGTGCAAGCTAACAAGGAGGACCTGGTCTGGCTTCTGATGGAAAAGGGTGCTTGTCCATATGCCAGGAAGGACAATGGTGGCACAGCATTTACTGAGGCAGCGATAGCAGGAAACGTGAATATACTGGAGCTCCTCCTTGATTGTGGGTTAAATATTAATGACCATGACGACAACGGCTTCACAGCTTTCATGGAGGCTGCATGGTATGGGAGGAAGGAAGCCTTGAAATTCCTGTATAGCAAAGGAGCAAACGTGAATTTGAGGAGGGCGGTTAGTGAGGAGAAAGCGAAACTCCATAAAGGAGGTGCGACAGCGCTGATGGATGCTTGTAGGGAGGGCCACTTCTCGGTTGTAAAAACTCTTGTCCAAGAGATGGGGGCCGACGTGAACATTTGTGACAACAGGGGTAGGAATGCCTTGATCCATGCCCTCAAGAAGGGTTGTGCCAAGGAAAGGTATGAGTCAGCCGTCTCCATAGGCCATTTCCTGCTGGACCACGGCGTTGATGTGAACAGCAAAGACGAATGTGGGAAAACTGCCCTCATCCTAGCTGTTGAAATGCGGAGCCCAGATTTGGTGAAAGCTTTATTGGAGAAGGGTGAAATAGATATTGATGATGCAGATGAGAAGGGCAACACAGCACTGATGGTGGCTGTAGAGGGAAACGATTACAATATAGCAAATTTGTTGTGTGAAAAAGGAGCAAGGACTGATGTTGGGAACCTTATCGCTATTGCGAACAGGAAGCGTGCTTGTGACATGGAACGTCTTCTTCGCCAGTATAATGCCAGGTTAGTCCCAGAAACCCTCAAAGACTGGGAGCCAAACAGCAAACGCTGGAGGGACCAGCTGAAAAAGCTTTATAAGATATATCGGCCTATGATCGGCAAACTGAAGATATTTCAACAAATCCAGCAGAGAATTCAGAACACTTCCCAAGGTGGCATCTACCTGGGGCTTCATGGTGGGACGGAGGTAGCAGTGAGAATAAGCCGCAGTACAGAGGGTGACAAAGAGAAAACGTTCTTCGAACAATGTGGTAACTGTGAACATCTACTGAAGCTCTTCCAGTTTGAGGAGGCAGGAGGCTACATATACTTGTGCTTCCCGCTCTGGGAGAAAAACCTTGAAGAACATCTGCAGGAACCAGAAGACCAAATGGATTACAAAGATGCTCTGAGGATGATCTTCCAGGCAGTGAGAGAGCTGCACTCCCTTGGATTTGCTCACCAGAATCTGCATCCCAGCAACTTTTTCATAGGTTATCTTTTGCTTTCTCAACATTTCCATTTTGCTTTCCTGTTGCCTATAGTTTAGAAAAGATGATGTTTCATAGCTGTCTGTAAAAAAAAAAAAAAAAAAAACAAAAACAAAAAAAACACCAAAAAAAACCCCAAACAAACAAACAAAAACCCCCACCAGATATTTTTATGCAGAATGGAGTGTCTGTGGCATTAGCTCTCCTCTTTGAATAGGTATAGATATGTTCGCAGACAACCACAGAGGAGTGAACAGAACAGCTTTACATGTCTCATTAGATCTGCCCTCCTTTCCAGGGCTTTGCAGACAGATCAACCCACAGCAGATCTCTTCAGAGATTTGTTTTCTAAAGAAGGGGCCATCCAGAAGTCAGTGACAGACTGTATCAAGGCGTTCCACCATTATTTGTTAACGATTTCTCTTATTTCCTCAGATTTAGGTGGCAAAATTTACTTGGCAGACTTTGATAATAAAAGAAAGTTGATTGAAGGCAACAAAGAACTTGTAAACTCAGATTTAGAGGTAACTTCCCTGCGAATCAATGCATGGTTTCAAATTGCAGGTTCTCTCTGATATTTTCTGTTGCTGTGAACCCTAGGGGAAGCCTTTCTGCATCCTCAACTAGGAAACACCTTGATTTTTGGGAAAGCCCTATAACAGTAGATGCTGCATAAGAATGATAGTGATTAGGATGCAAGGCTGCGGCTGGTGCTGGGATATCCACAGATACCCTGTGAGCGTGATTATGGTGCCTGTCTCCTCTGCCTTTGGGCACACAGCTTCAAAGTTTGCATGTATTTGTATACTTCTGCACACCTATAGGTGCATGTGTGTGTTCACATACACGGTCTGCTCGTTTAGGACTACCAGTCCTCTTCCATTCGGTAAGAAGTTTCATGCATCTGGCACGTGAGCAGCGATGTGTTTCTTTGCAGGCCCTCGGCAGGCTCGTGCTGTATGTTTTAAGAGGGGGTAGGAAACCCCTTCAGCAAGTCAGCACCGAGGATTTGGCTGCTAATTCCCCAGATTACAGGGAAGCTCTGGACCTTGTAGGTAGCCTCGTCTCTCATGACGAACGAGGCTTGGAAGGTTTGAGCAAACATCCCTATTTCTGGAGCAAACAGACGTAAGTCCTGGGAGTACAAAGGAAAAGCTTTCGGTATGGGGTTTGCCTGTAGTGCTGGGAACAGCGATGTCTTGTTGCAGCTAATGAAGCTCCTCGTTCCACAGCAGGTTCAAGTTCCTGAAGAGTATATGGAATAAAATCAAAGATCTCCACGACCGAAAAGCTGTCTTTCAAGCCCCTAATGCTACTGAAAGTTTTCCTTACCCGTCGTGGACCAAGAAGGTAATCCTCTTCTCTTTGGATGGATACGAGGTTTGAGGTAGACTTTCAGGCAGAAGCTTTTCCTGAGTGTTTCACAGGCCCTGTTTAAAACCGTAACTGGAAAAAGTAGCCCGACGGAAATACAGATAACTGGGGAAACAATTAAATCTAAGCCACGTAGTCAAAATACACCAGACTAAAGGCATTGGTGCTAAAGAGAGCTTCTGTTGACTGGGGTGGTAGTAGGGTTGTTATAGAATTAGCTGGCAAACCTTCAGGGGTGACCCTTTAGGACAAGGACCTCTGGCCCTTGTTGCCAGCAAATTTCTGTCAAAAGTGTTTTGTTAGATTGCCTCAAAAGCAGCGAGACCAGGCCTGGAAAGACATGCTGCATCGTTTGAGATCCGACCGTCGCAGTTCAGTATGGCAGTCTGTGTGGCCCTCTCAACAGTGGCACAGTTGAACCAAGAGTCCTGAGTCCCTCCTGCCCTCCAGGCACACATGAAAATCTCCTGTGCCATGTTGACAGTCCTAATATGAACGTCATGCCTTGGCAAGGCAGGAGAGGAAACGCTTAGCAGAATCAGGGGGTCTGCATGGCGCATGCCCTGCAGGGTGAACTCTTCTGCTCACGTTGGGAAACACGCTTTTAAGGGTCACAAGATTTATCCATGCAAGATGATGTCCCTGCAGAAAGGCAGCGGCTGTGGTGAGTGGAGGTAGATGTGCTGCTTTCGTGGTGTGTGAAAGGCAGAGAATAATCTACGTGCTTTTTTTTCAGATTGACGAAGATGTTCTGAATATCATGAAAAATCCTAGGAAAGGAGGACCATTCAGGTATAGAAACGATGTCATCGACCTACTGAGGCTCATCAGAAACCTGGATGAACATCCAGATATCAGGTACATGGTGGTGTTGAGTTGATGGTTGGACTCGATGATCTTAGAGGTCTTTTCCAACCTTAATGATTCTGTGATTCTATTCTATGATTCACATCCTTGTGCCTGCCACAGTTGCATTGCAGGGAGCATCTGGGTATCTGCAAGCATCAGTGAGTTTGAGAGCAAAATCTTTTTCAGATGGTTTTCCAGAAGGGTGAACACAACCAGGATGTGGGAGATAGCCGCTCTAATGAGATGAGCTTTAATGGACTATCTCCTCTGGCAGTGCAATAGCGTGTGAAAGATTGTGCGTCACAGCAGCAAGCTGTCAGCCCTCAAAGTCACCTTCCTCAGGGTAAGAAAAGGAAGTTAGCTCACAGGATTAGACCTCAGATTTTGAAGCAAAATCTGACTCCCGGATCATCTCCCATATCACTCCCAGAAGATCCTCAACCAGAGCATCCCACTCCAGAGGGATAGCAGCAGCTTCAGAGCACTGGTGGCAGCTCCCTCTGCACCCTTGTCTTTGCAGAGCAGCCTGTGGGGTGGAGAGGTGTCTGTGACAGCTAAGGCAGGTCATGGCTCTACAGCAGAGGACACCACAATGTGTCCTTCTGGGTTGTTATTTTTGCTGCAGGCTGGTGTTTCTTGCCGTAACTCCAGGAAGCTTTTTAGATCACTCTTAAATATTTGTATCATCCTTTATACCTTTGAAAAGCCTCTTTATCTACCCTGCCAGTATTTCCAAAGTGCTGCTGTTTACTGTGCTGAAGTGCTTAGAGATATGGATCAGGAAGCACCAGTCCTGTTAGAAGATCCTGTTAGGAGGTCTTGACTCCTAAAGAGCTGCCAGAGTCTCCAACCCTCTATAGTCATGGGCGCTCACATGTGAGGTTAGCTCCTAGTGACGGTTTCACTGAGGCTGGTGGCCAGCACTGCTCTCCAGTGAAGATGCAGGTGGGATTAGGCAGATGGAGGTGCTGGAGGAATAGCGAAAAAATGGATTGAGGGGCTTAGGGAAGGTATAGAAAAGTTGCAACTCAAGGATTTCTTAAGAAACCTTCCTGTGTTATCAGAAAGCCTCTGGACTGGCTTTTTCTCTGCAAGGGAGGAACCAGGGCATCCTGGACACTTGAATCCTTGGGCAAGCTTTAAAAATCCATTTTGGTTTTGTTCTCTTTCAGGATCAGCAACAAAATAGGAGACCATGCCGAGTATTTCTTGAAGCTTTTTCCAGCGCTTACCATTTATGTCTATAACAGTTTACGCCAGAATCCTGAATACAGTCACTTTGCAGACATTCAGGCCCTTTCTCTGTAGGATGTCGTTGCCTCATATCCCATGTCTGAACCCACCATCACTGCCTCCTTTTATTCTCTATTTCTTCATCTGCAAAAGAGTTAAAGAAAGTGGGTAAGGAGATGGGAGATAGCACATGCAGGGACAGAGCACGGAGGACTTAGACTAAAAATGCTAAAATGAAAAACGCTTCAGAAGCATTTGGTGCAACAATCAACTGGCTTTGAAGAGGAAGGAATCAAGCTGAGTGCCAGCCCAGGTCCCCCTTGGCTACCTCTGTCCCTCTGGGCTTATCCATCCCTGTGAGGTGGAGATCAAGGCCCTGATCCTTATGGAGAGCCAGGAGATGTGGGACAGCCCCCATACACCCAACACATCTGGGAGGCAGGAGAAGAGCTCGGCCATTGCCAGGCAACACGGGACTCTCTGATAAAGGAAAAGGAGCTCGAGCTCCCTGCTAGGGCCAATATTCCCTACCGCTTGCACTGATGAGCTGCTCATCCACCCCTAGAAAGACAGGGATTCTCTCTTTTCAGTCTTTTTGAAATACAGCAGCCAGAAAATGAGATGCCTAAGCAATGGTCTGGCTGCAGAGTTGCCCTTGGCCCGTTATCCCTCTGATCTGGTAGAGGCACACTCAGGCCAGCCTGCTGGCACCTTCTGGGAGACGCAGGAGATGATGTTTCCACGAGGAATGGACGTAAGGAGCACGATCCCACAAAACTCTGCTACTGTGAACAGTCCTGACTCACCTGAAAAAGGTCGCTGACGTCAAAGGGACTGCAGGGACCGGTTCCTCCTGGAAAGGACAAGCTCTGCCGTGGCAGGCTGGGTCTGCGAGGCAGGGCTACGCACGCTGTCTCCAAACCAGTGCTGCATCATTGTCCTCCTGCCAGACTTGGCTCCCTTGCACAGAGCTGGTGCCCATACAACCGTCACACGCAGCCAGCTCAGTGCTTTGATATTGGAGGCTGGGTGGCACAAACCCATTTCTGAAATGCTACGGCATGCAATGTCTGTCTGATTGTCCAAGGGCTTGCTTGTTTCTCGGCTAACGCTCTGATTTGCACAATGATTATATGTTGCTTACAGAAATATTTTTCAGCTGTTGAAAAGATTTTAAATTTTTTTCAAACTGAGATTGTTATACATTCAATTAGCCTACGGAGAAGGAAACTTGGAATAAACTTACCTGGAAAACTGACTCTTACTACACTCATTTATGAATGAGGTCCCCCATCCCCTCTGCACAGAAAGAGAGAGTCTGCGGCACTATAAAATACCCAAAAGGCTGGGATTTGTGGCCTTCCTCTGGAAGCACCTCTAGGTTGTTTAGGTAAGGTGGTGGATGGTTTTGTCACTGCTCAGATGAACTGCTTCTGGCCCATATGGGTATCTGATGGGAAAAGATGGGAGGTATGAAAGGCTTCCTGTCCTCGGAAGCAAGCTGTCTCCTGTGAAATAATGGGCTGAACGGTGGGCGTTTTTGCATTGCTTTTGCGGCGTGAGGGTGAGGATTTGGTGGATGAGTTGAGGTGCGAAGATGAGCATTAATGCTTGCACATGTGTTTGCGTACATGTAAAACTCTGGGAATGGATGTATTTGACCACCTCCTCTACAAACGAATGGCTGCCCAGAATGCATCATTCAGCCCCGCGCCTCTGGTTAGCTGTGTGTGCTTGCAGACGTACGCACCTGCAAGCCAGCAGGCATTGCTGCGCCTGAGTTGGGTTGCAAACTGCCCCGCGTGTGCTCGTGGCTCATGAGATCCGTGTGCCAGCCTGCCTCAGTGGTCCTGCCTCAGAGCAAAGGTCCTTCCGATGGTCTTGGGAACCCTTTAAAATACATAAATGTAACAAGAAGAAAGCTTGACTATGCAACTGTTGATGAGGTGCCATTAGAGGAAATGCAACCAGGAGAATGTCGACTCCTCTTGTGTCAATACTTTCCTTTCTTCCTTTCCTCCCTGCTGGTTTTTTTTTTTTTTTTTTTTTGTTCTCTGTCTTTCTCATGCCCAGAAAGCAGGAGGACACCCAGAGATGCGTGTCTGGGTCTCGGCAGCGTGGGGAGCAGGGGTGCTGTGGGGAGCACGGTGGCTCTGTGCTGCAGCAGCACGATTCTGCTCTTGCATGAGGAGAGGTGAGGCTGTGGGCCGGGCTCCCTCAGCCTCTTGTAAAAACGTCATGTTTCCAGCTTGCTTTGACCTTTGCGTCTTCTTGCATTGCTCTGCTGTTTTGCTAAAGGGCTGTGACTTGGCAGCCTTAAAAGGCTGTGGAAAGGCCTTCCTGAAAGCAGAGAGCACTCGAGGGTGTCCAAACCAGAGCAACGATTAAACCCGTGGAGGCTGTGACTTGCCTCTCTGGGGCAATCAGGCTGCCGGGAAGAATTTCCAGGGAAGGCTGGTGTGGTCTGCAGGGCCGTCTCCTGCTTTCCGAGAAGCCAGAGAAGCCAGAGATGCCAGCAGGCTGGTGTCAGAGGAGAAACTTGATCCACGCACGGCGTCTGCAAAGCTTATTGCTCCCAGAGCATCAGGCCACTGGAAGAGGGGGGGATGCAGTACTGGGACCAGCCCTGGGGAAAACACCAGGCTGCCTCTCCTCCTCGCAGGGTCGGGGAGGATGGGTGAGAGGCCAGGCAGGAAAACCAGTGGCAAGGACAGCTGGAGAGTATTGCAACTGAGTGGTATGGCAGTGCCCGATGTCGCAGCCTGGGGGTGAAGGTGTCCTGGGGAGCTGGGGGCAGAGCCGGCTGCCAGAGTTAGTGCTGCTTGATGTGCTGATGGCTCCCAGCGTCAGTGCCCATCTGGGAGGTGCTGCCTGCCTTTGCCTCGTACCGGTGGGCTTGCAGACCATGGATGGTGCCCAAGGGCATGCTGATTTGGCCCTACATGCTTCATTCCCCTGCTGTCATGCCTGTATGTTGTGCATTTGCTGTGCCTCTGACTTTTTCCCCTGCTCTTGACGGGTGACCCCAGGGGCAGCTGGCTCAACCTGATGTGGTGGGATCAGGTGCTCCCCGTCCTGTCACTTGTGTGCTGAGGACATGCTTGTGTGCACAGGGATGGCCCCAGGTCAACGTGTCTCATCTGCTGCACCGGGGGGGAAAAAAGAAGGTCCGCAGAAGCAGTGGAGTGAAGATCGATCTTAGCTGCGGTTTTGCCGTGATGAGCTTCGGGCACATCCATGAAGCCTTCTAGGGACCAGGCTCAGCTGGGCTCAGGCTGCAGAGACTGAAGTGTTAGTGCAAAGCACACAAAAATGCAGCTAGCTTTTGGGGCTGAAGGCTTTTGGGGCAAAATCAAGTTACAGCACAAGGGCAATTTTAAGAAGCTGGTCACAGTCCAGGTTGTGGGAAGCTGATGCTGCTCCTAAGTGCCTCATTTATAGAAATGCTGTTGGACTTTGGGTTTGTTTGTTTTTTTGATCCTCCAGAAGCAAAGCATTGATAATCATAACCGACACATATGAAACATGTTGTCATCTGCCTTAAATGCACCTGTATTACTCCCAGGAGGCACTCTTCTAGGATTTGAGGGTTAAAAAATAGCTAAAAATAGCTCAAAAGTTACAAAGCTGAGAGCTGGCGAGGGAGCTGTCAGAGGCAAAGCGTGATAAAGGTCATGGTCTTTTCTTCATGCGGTCCAAAGAACATTTGGGATTTCTGCAGCTTCCTGGTGACTTGGCAAAGGCACTCTGACGCAGTTTCACCTGGGGAAAATGAAGGTCTTCGATATGATTTGATTAGTGCTTTGTAAACATACTGGCTTTTAAAAAAACATGCCGAGGCCCCGAGTCAGGCACGAGCTGATTTTGTTTAGAAAATCAGAAAGGCTCTGGTAAGGCAGGCACCATCTCAGCACCCAGGGACAGCCGAGTGGAAAACCAGGTGGGGTCTCTTAGCCTTGCCACCCGCAGAAGGTACTTAATTTGTGTGGAAAACACGGAGGGGTGAGGAGCTGAGACAAGGCTGTAAGGCATGCTGAGCAGAGGAAAGCAATCCTGGTCCTCGGTGAGAAGCCTGGCTCCCTGCACAGTGGGGCTCTGGGGACCGGTGGTGTTTGAGGACCCCCATCCTTGGGCAAAGAATTTACTGTGACTGCTTTCTGGCTTTAAGCACCTTCCAAATGTCTTGTAAAAAGACCTCAAAGGTGTTGTCGTGCTGTGCACCCGGTTTGATTTATTTACTAGGTCCCAGCTATGGGCAATGGAGTCTTCTACAGATAAATGTGAGGAAAAAAACTGTTGTGTGGACAAGGCCATCTCCTTGGGTGGAAATGTGTCATGGCACGTCCCTGCCATGGTCACAGAGGTGCAGGCTGCTGCGCTGTGTTACCAGGCAGGCCGGAGGATGCTGTGAGTTGCTTTATTTTTAGGTCTTATTGCTGATTAAGTGCAAACTATGCAGCATGTCCAGGCTGCTCAGCTTTCTTGGAGCGCACCCCTGCCCTGCTCAGTGTGGATGGTAGGTTGGGAGGTCTGTTCTTCCTCGGAGGTCTGTCCTTCCCTCGGTGCCTGCAGGGAAGGGAGATATGTTGCATCAGTGGCCATAGCTGATGGAGGCAGGGTGTGGGAGATCAGGGATGAACAGCACTGCTGTGTGCTCCTGGGGGGCGGGTGTTCAGGGCCCGGAGAGGTGCAGCAACTGGGGGTTTTCTGTGAATGTTACTGGAGATTGTGGGGGTGACCAGCACCCTGCACAGACCCACCCAGTTGGCCTTTGAGTTTTAAGGGGAGTCATAGCTCTGCTGCTCCATCTGCTTGTGCTGGTGTGGCTTGGGGGAGGCAGATTGCCTCTGAGACCACCTACCTGCTCTGTAGGATGGGAGGCAGACTTGCTGAATGAGAGCCTTTTCTCAAGACTTTTATCTGAATCTGAGAAAAATAACATGCACAAACTTCCTATCAGGGACCCATGCAGGGAGCCCTACAGCCCAGCTCCCATCCCGGCAGCCGGAGCTCCCCTTGAGAGCAGGAGCACTCCTTTCAGCCCTGGCTCACCTTTTTGCTCCTCCACGGGCTCCATTTTCTCCTGGGGCTGCGGCAGCAGGATCTGGACCCCTTTCAGGAGCGTGAAGACAATGATGGTGTGATTGCCTGGTGAGGGAGAAGAGACGAAGCGGTACTGCGTGGCAAACGAGGGAGGTCAGCAGGATGTGTTGTCCCCTTTGAATCCCATCTTGTACGGAGGTCAAGGAAGGGTGGTTGAGCAAAGACATGAGTTACCCAGATCTCCTCGACTGCGAAGCTGTTTGGGGGCTGCAGGGCAGGGGTGACATGTCCCACCCTGGCTCTGCTGCCGGGTCGGGGGGTCCTGGCAGACGGGAGGCTTGCGAGGAAATGGCATTTAGAGAGACGGGGGATATGTGTGCACAGCTGCCCCCCCGCACAGATGTGCTCTCAGCTTTGTGCCCGCAGGGGTGGCTTCTCCCCAGAGGAGCTCCGTGCTCACGCCCACGAAGTGGGGCGCAGGCAGTATGTCCAGCCTCAGCAGGACCGGTCCCTCCGCGCTGCGTAAAGGCACCGACAGTGCCACAGTGACGCCTGGCGATGGGAGATGATTCATGGCTGGCACCTTCCCGGCCCTGCACGCACCGCGTCTGCGCAAAGCAGCGACCCTCAAAAGAAGAGAAAAGCAAGACATGGGCGATAGGAGGTTTGCTTTGGCATTACAGGTATTTCCCCTAGCAATTACAGTGCCTTTTCAAGACAACATAACCAATTTTTCTCAGCTGAAAAGCAAGCTTTTTATCTAAAGGGCAGAAAAGCAAGACCCTTAGATAAAGGTCATTGGCGAAAGTGTGCTAAGGTGCAGAAAAGCATCCTGAGCAAAAGATGGCACGGGCATTAGCACAGTCAGAAACAGCAGCTATTTTTGGGTGGCACGCTGATTTGTTTTGCTCCTCTCCGACAGTCGGGGCTGCCTGCGGGCTGGCAGGCAATGCCAAGCAGGAGCCAGCCGGCGCTGCACCCCATGGGTACGGCTCTGCCCTACCGAGGCGTGATGGCGTCTGCCCTTCCTACTCAGCCCGGCTGAACGTGCCAGCCACGCAGGCTGGGGCAGGAGAAATGATACAGGTCTGAGAGATCACACATCTACTCCCATGACACACCACCGGAGCTGAGGGATTTTATCTGCCTGGCTCTGGTTACTGGTCCCTGTGAAGTGCTACAGGGAACTGTGGCTTGGGGACAAGAGTCGGTCCAGGGACATTCACTGCAGGATTAATGTCCACGTGAGAAAGATCAGTCTTTTCTACTGTCCTGGTTTCGGCTGGGATAGAGTTAAATTTCCTCCTAGTGCTGTGTTTTGGATTCAGTATGAGAAGAATGTTGATAACACTCCGATGTTGTAGTTGTTGCTAAGCAGTCTACTAGCAAAGGACTTTTCAGCTTCCCATGCTCTGCCTGCCAGTGGCTCAAGAAGCTGGAAGGGAGCATAGCCACGACAGCTGACCCAACTGGCCAACGGGGTATTCCATACCATATGACGTCATGCTCAGTATATAAATAAGAGGCATGGTCCAGGAAGTGGCGATCGCTGTTTGGGCATTGCTTGGCGGGTGGTGA
>NW_009221515.1:0-638 GCF_000690835.1 Fulmarus glacialis
CAGAGGTGCCCGTCCCCGTGGGCAAGGGCATCGCTGGTCTCGAGAGACAGGGGCTTTGGCCCGTACCCCTCCTCTTTACGCAGCTCCTACCCTCTCCAACCTTCTCTGAGTGCTGGCAGGGCCTGCTGGGTTTTGTGATTTTAAATATATTTCTTTACTTAAGAAATAATGATCTGAGACCAGCAGATAATCTCTGTCCCATCTCTGCCCACTGCAGTGCTGCCATGTGATGTTACTGTATTTAGTCACGGTGCTGTTATGAGAGCAATACAGTCATTAAGCTCTAATTTCTAAAACAAAGATAAAATTACGTGATTAAGATCTAATTAAAATCTAACTACCAGCACCATGAATCACTTCAGCACACAGTTTAATGGATGTCTTTTGAAGCCATCATGCATTTTGTTTCCTTCTGTGGCCGGTGATTTCCCTGCAGGGACTGGGTTTGCTCAGGCTGATGTTTGCTTTTGCTGTTTCTGCTTTGGCTGGGGACCACTAAAAATGTTTACATGTGAGCGAGGAGCTTGAAAATCCATTTCTAACCAGACAGAAAATTTCACTTGACAAGCTCGTTCAGATGTGCGTCTCTGTAGAAATAAGCGGAGCAGGGAGGGTTCCTCACGCCGACGCCAGCCCCC
>NW_009221516.1:0-1146 GCF_000690835.1 Fulmarus glacialis
ACCAGAATATAAATGTGTTCTTGAGGAAACTTTGGTGACTGTAACTGCAATGTTGGGCTGGAAAGAGCACCAAGTGGAAGGAATGAGGATAGTCCTGCTGTTTTGGGATCCTGTGAGGTATGTAATCTCTTTTGTGAGGGTAAAGAAGAAAGGCTGTAGATGCCCCACAATAGAGAGGTTGGGACCATTTCTAGGCATTTTCACTCTAAGCATTTGACAGTGGTTTGGTGAGCTCTTTTCTTTCTTTTCTTTTTCCTTTTTTTTTTTTAATTTGATGTTCCTTCACCGTTCTGGGGGCAAGGTAGGGGGACCTGTGTAATGTTTGAATGTAGGTCCCTATGCATAGAATCAAGTCTTCTCCCCTACATTACAGGACTCAGAGATTCACAGCTGCAGCCTGTTTCTCATGACAAACATGCAATACTCATGTATGACTAGTAGGGTGTTGAGAACAACAGACACCACAAAATCCATGCAGGTGCTCAAACATGGAAAGACCTGAGACTGGAAAAGTCCTCCTATCAGTACTGTCCCCCGACATTCTTCACATGTATCCTGCATACTGCCAACCCACGTCAGAGACAGCAGATAGTAAATCCTCCTCTTTTGAAGGCTCACCAAAATTCTTTGTTCCCAGTAGGGACACTCCACAATTGACTATGAAGACCTGCCTTTGCAACTGCCTTTCCAACAGCCTGTTTGCCAAAGTCCCCGTAGACCTGACCTTCTCTGTCACCAGAGAGACATGTTGAGTCAGCCCTGGACTCAGCATGTATAATGCTTCACATCCCACAGCAAATCAGAGGCTGAAACTCTAAGCTGCAGTGGTGGGGAAAATGCATTAAAAAATTGCCTTGGAAGAATCCCAAAGCGGTTTCTCCTCTGTGTGGAAGAGAAGCTGGTAATTGCTGTACAGTGACAGAATAGTATCATGTAATTTACAGGATTTGAAGATAGGGGGTTTCTACCTGATTGTGAAACCTCAACTGAAGAGGGACAGAAAAGTTTTCAGGGAAAAACTGCTAGATTTGGAGTAAATGGGAGATTTCTCAAAGTCCTAAATTATATATTTAACAATTCCATTTGTATGTGATGGTGGTGGTGAACCCTGAACTTCAAAACACTGAGTGAATAAGAACTTCTTAC
>NW_009221517.1:0-4347 GCF_000690835.1 Fulmarus glacialis
GGTTTGTGCCTCAGTTTCCCCGCGGGGAATTGGTGTGCCGCTGCGGAGGGGAGTGATAGCACCCACGTACCGGGTCTGGGTGTACAACCAGGGCTGGGCTGGGGAGATGTCCCCTACCTACAGGGGAGAGGGTCAGACAGAGCCAGGCGGTGCTGGAGGGAAACAAGGAGGCAAAAGGGAGTTTTTTTCTGCATTTTTTTTTCTTTTTTTTTTTTAATTTGTAAAGAACTTTCCATGAAAAAGGTTAAATTGCACACATATCTCTGCAGTTCTTCAGCATCAGTATAGAGGCCCCAAAACAGGAAGATATAACAAAAATAACAAATAAAAAGAAGCATTGCCAATACAGATATAAACACCTACACCGACTCCCAAAGCCCCCAGAGACATGGCCCTCGTTCCTCGGCCCCAGGACACTGTCCCCAGCCGTGCGGTGGCATCCCAGGGGACTTCAGATGCTGGCACCTAGGCAAAGCAGCGGCCCCAGCCCCAGCTCTGCTGCTTGCATGAGCTGAAAGTGCTGGTTCTCAGCCTGCCCCACGCTTTACCAGGGGCATGCGGGACTTGCGCTCCCACCTCCACGGCTCCGACCCTCTCCCCAAATTTGGGTGCAAATTACTCCAAGGGTAATTTATATATTTTTTAAGGCTTGTTTATTGATTCTTACACTACAACTATACTCTCGCTAAATTATATTGCTCACGTTAAAGGTCCTAAGTGCTTTTGTAACCAAAAAAGAAACTCTTTACAATCTTCCATTTTTCGGCAAGTCTAAGACATACCACTAAAACTACATCTTCTACTTACTCCTACCTGATGGCTACTCTACCTCTAGTAACCTACAGCAAAGGAGAGGTGAAGAATCCAGTTGTCGAGAGCTTCAAGTCAAGTTTCAGCAGAGTTTGGCTCTGCTCCTGAAATGTTTCTGAGCTACTTTGCAGAGACCCTGCCACGCTCTCGCTGCACACCAAGCCAAAGGGCCAAAGCTTCAGTTTCTGTCAATCCCGGCAGCTCTCCCGGCTAGATGGGACGTCATCTCCGCTGCCGTCCCCAGAGCCCGTTGCACGCACAGTCTTTGGCCTGAGCTCCTGGATAGAGCCTGAATGTGGATTTCTTTCCTCCTCCGTCCCACCTGGGAGCATCTGATGTGGAGTAACCCCATCGCCACCAGCTGACGGCCACGCCACGGTGTTTTCCTTATGGCTCCTCCAAAAGCGCATCCTTAATCGGGGTCCTGCATTGGCCGGGCACCGGGCAGCCACTCGGAGCCTGACAGATGAGCAGAAGGTGGAGAACAACAGTCGTGGACCAAAAAAACAGAGAGGGGCTATGTCAGCTGGTGAAAGACCGAGAGGGTTTATGGTGGTCTAGACCCTTCGGCAACCACAGTGAGGATTTTGGGTACAAAAAATACGAAAGCCAATTCTGGGAGCGCCCCGGTCTCCGCTGCTTCTCTCCAGCTGGGGCCAATTCCTGGATCCTTAACGAAATCTGTTGCTGCTGCTGCAGGAATCCTCCCTCGCGTGGTCTTGGTTTACAGAACAACTAACACAAGCCTTTAAACAGTGAAAATATAAAACAACTCCCAAACTGCATTTCCCCTATCCCCCCACTATTAAGAAATTCTAGTGCTAAAAATATAGGTTTCTTTGAATATATAATATATAATAGATTATATAAAAACATCTAAAGAGGCAGACTTGCTGAATTTATAAACCTTTTCTTCTTCCCTAGGCACAAGTCAGGAGGGAGGTTGAACTCAGAGAATCCAGAAGGGACCTCTATTTGCTTGCTAGCTAATTATCACACTATACCTACCAACTATCCTAGCCAGAAAAAGGAAAGAGAGAGAGAAACGGAGAGACGAAGGGGTGAGGAAATTGCACTTAGTCTATCGAGTCTTAAGCCACCAGGAATCTCATGTCTTGGATGGGATTTAGCAGGTGCTCTCCTTTAGCCCTGAAGGAACATATGCCATGTCCATTTCCGTGGAAAAAAAAAATACGATAATTCACATTTCTTCCTCTAAAAGTAAAAAAATAAGTAGCGTTATATTTCTTCTCTTGAGGAAACTCATGGACTAGAGACTTCTGATGCATCCTTTAAAGATATACCAAGCAGTGCCTGTGGTGTTGATTTCCCCCCCGCCCCGGTGTTTCTGTGAATAATCTTGCGATGAAGCTGGTAAAAGTCACTGTGGACATCTGTCTCTAGAAAATCTTGTCCCTTGTAAGTCCCAGCAGCATGGGGGGAGCATCCTACTAAAGTCTGTGTGGGCTTTGAATGGTGACTGGCCTCTTATAAGAGGGACGCCAGACTGCTCCAGTCGCTTACATCCGCTGGCAAAGAGGCGTCGTTGAGTTCAAACAACTGCTCCACGTTGACGGAGTTGGAGAGGTAATCGTTTGTCCCTTCGTCCCAGGGATGCTGCAGGAAAGAAGTGGCCATGAAGGTTTCATCAAAGTCCAGGTTGTTCTGGTTGGATTCGGTGAGGACCTGCTCCTGCCCCTGGGGACAGTCGATGTGGTGCCCATGTACCGTCAAGTCCAGGTCGCGTGTTATGGGGCTGATTGGAGGCGTGAGCTCCAGATCCCCAAAAGTGGAGAAGTCTCCATTCAGGTTGGTGTCGAAGATGGCTTCCCAGTCAAAATCACCTTTCAGCGATCCCAGCTCGGTCTGCTCTTCCTGGGTCAGCAAGGCAGAGTTGGAAAGCCGAGATGCCTTGGCCGTTCGCTTGGGCAAGGGCTGCTTGCGCTTGTGCCCTGCTTTGCCATCTGCTGGATTCCAGTTCTGGTCGCTGGTGACTTCTTCAAACTCTTTCAGCAGCTGCTGTGACTCTGTGTTGATGTTGAGGATGTTACTGGAGGTGCAAGCCGAGGCGGCTGGGCTGGTGACGCACCGTGCTTCTTGCTGGGCTCTTTTGGTGAAGGCCGGGTGGATCTGCACTGGGGGCATCCTCCGCTTTTTGAAGGCACCGTTCTTGAGCCGGTCGGCATATTGGGGGTCAAGCTTCCAAAACCCACCTTTCCCTGGCTCGCCCTTCTCCCGGGGCACCTTGATGAAGCACTTGTTCAAGGAGAGGTTGTGCCGGATAGAGTTCTAGACCCAAAAGAGAAAAAAACTGAGGCTGAATGCTTGTCTGCTGCCACAGCACCTACCTGCATGGGGAGGCTGGTGGAAAAGCATGTTTTCAGCAAGGACCTTCGGGAAAAAGAAAGCAGAAATGGCAACATCAAGACATCCCGGGCTACATGCCCAGCAGAAACTCCCCTGCCCCGAGTCACCAGCAGAGTTTTCTTGCCTTCTGTCTAATCCAGCCAGAGGTGGCAGGAGCCAGGGGGTTCAAGCTAGGACTTGCCAACCAACGGGAAGCTTTTGGGCAACTCTCCTTGGCTGTAAATTGGGGCCGTGGGGCCTTGGATCATACAGAGCAATGGGAGAAACCGGCCAGACTTGCTCTAGGCATGGAGCTAAGCTGGAGGAGGTTGGGTCCTCCTTCATGGCTAAGGAGGAAGAGGAGGGTCTTTACGGCCACGGCCCCATTACAAGTGGCAACACATGGCAGCACTGTGGGGGACAGCATCATCAGGGCCCTCCTTGCATCGCCCAGTTCATCTGTGCCTATTGCTAGTGTTGAGGGGAAAATATTTGGCCAAAAAATAGACACCATGCCTCCCCGTGGCCAGGCTGACACAAACCAGGTGGGCAAAACCGGAGAGACACGTGGGCTGTTCTGCCGCAGCCCTGTGTGTCCCCAGAGGTGCCTCCTGGCCCGGGGAAGCTCGGTGTGAAATCACTGCATCTTCATCAGCCACTGCTCAAATGAGCTGGGGTGGGGTGGGGGGGAAGGAAAAAAGAGAAAAAGAGGAGTTCTTCTCCCGTTGAGCTGTTCTGAAACCCTGAATGTGCCTGGAGTGATGTGAATAATCAGAAAGGAAACTCAGTTATTGGGTAAATAACCCAGCGTTGTACTCCACAAAGCCAAGACTGTATTAAAGGATTGGATATGGTGGAGGTTTTTTTTTTTTTAATGTTGCCTGGATATCTTTATGCTTATTCATCCATAATCCGTAGTGCCGAATAGGAAAAACAAGGCTTGAATGCTTAGAGCTGTTGAAAAACATGCAAACACACACACACACACACACACACACACCCACACACACACCAAAACCCTCCTCTGGGCTGAAGCTCCTTGGGTGTGTTGGCTCCTCTCCAAAGCACTCAGCTCCCACAGGAATATATCCATCTCCCCCCGGAGTATGGGTGGCATGACCTTTCCAGGCTGTCTTCACGTACGGGAATTGGATAGGGGATGAGAACACAGCCTCGAAAAAAAAGGGGGGG
>NW_009221518.1:0-767 GCF_000690835.1 Fulmarus glacialis
GTGTCCCAGGGCCATCGGGATCTCTACGTCCCCCTATAGCCCTCCCAACCGTGTGTCCCAGGGCTATAAGGAGCTATACGTCCCCCTATAGCCCCCCCGACCATGTGTCCCAGGGCCATCGGGAGCTATATGTCACCCTATAGCCTCCAGGATGGGTGTTCCAGGGCCCTCGGGGGGCTTAATTATAGCCTCCCAGGATGGGTGTCCCAGGGCCATCGGGAGCTATATGTTCCCCTATAGCCTCCCAGGATGGGTGTCCCAGGGCCATCGGGAGCTATATGTTCCCCTATAGCCTCCCAGGATGGGTGTCCCAGGGCCATCGGGAGCTATATGTTCCCCTATAGCCTCCCAGGATGGGTGTCCCAGGGCCATCGGGAGCTATATGTTCCCCTATAGCCTCCCAGGATGGGTGTCCCAGGGCCATCGGGAGCTATATGTTCCCCTATAGCCTCCCAGGATGGGTGTCCCAGGGCCATCGGGAGCTATATGTTCCCCTATAGCCTCCCAGGATGGGTGTCCCAGGGCCATCGGGAGCTATATGTTCCCCTATAGCCTCCCAGGATGGGTGTCCCAGGGCCATCGGGAGCTATATGTTCCCCTATAGCCTCCCAGGATGGGTGTCCCAGGGCCATCGGGAGCTATATGTTCCCCTATAGCCTCCCAGGATGGGTGTCCCAGGGCCATCGGGAGCTATATGTTCCCCTATAGCCTCCCAGGATGGGTGTCCCAGGGCCATCAGGAGCTATATGTTCCCCTATAGCCTCCCA
>NW_009221519.1:0-592 GCF_000690835.1 Fulmarus glacialis
CCGGTGTCCCCTTAGGGGGTCACAGGCCCACACGTCCCCTCCCTGTGTCACCTTAGGGACATCACGTCCCCTCCTGGCGTCCCCTGGGGACATCACGGGCCCCGCGTCCCCTCCCTGTGTCCCCTCAAGGGATGACGTCCCCTCCTGGTGTCCCCTTAGGGGGTCACAGGCCACACGTCCCCTCCCTGCATCCCCTGGGGACATCACGGGCCCCGCGTCCCCTCCCTGTGTCCCCTCAAGGGATGACGTCCCCTCCTGGTGTCCCCTTAGGGGGTCACAGGCCACACGTCCCCTCCCTGCATCCCCTGGGGACATCACGGGCCCCGCGTCCCCTCCCTGTGTCCCCTCAAGGGATGACGTCCCCTCCTGGTGTCCCCTTAGGGGGTCACAGGCCACACGTCCCCTCCCTGCATCCCCTGGGGACATCACGGGCCCCGTTGTCCCCTCGCTGTCCCCTCGCTGTCCCCTCCTGCTCACCCTTGTCCTTGAGGGTGAGGACGAGGGTCTCCCCCTCCCTGAAGGCCCCCAGGTCGTGCTCCACCGTCAACCCCTGCAGGTCCCGCGAGCTGTAGAGGTCCTGGGGGGGGACACG
>NW_009221520.1:0-10194 GCF_000690835.1 Fulmarus glacialis
GGGGCTGAGCCTCCGGCTGCAGCGGAGAGCCTCTCCTGGGGTCCCGCTCCGTCCTTCTCACCTGTGCTGCCCGTTCGGGGTCTGGGTGTTCCCCTTGCTTTGGGAGGCACAATCACAGCAGGTACTGGGTAAACCAGGGTCTTCCCCAGGCGTAATCACACCAGACAGGGTCTTCAGGATTTGCTCTCCAGAACAAACATTCCCAGTTATGCAGCACCTCTGAACAACACGCTTCCCCTCCCCTGGCTGGGGAGAGTTGCCTGTGACATGAAAACCATCAGGGTCTGCGTTCACTCTAGTGCTGGAGAACCCTCCCTTGACCAACACACCTCCTGGGCAGAGACGTTAAGCAGACACTCAGCCTGGTTCCTTGGCTTCACTCTGTCCCTCCAGACAGAGCCACCACTCTTTCAAACATCAGCTCACAGGGCAAACGGCCATTTTCCTCCAGTAAATTCACCACATTACTCCGGGGTATGACCTTAAGACTTGTCTGCTGAGGAGGTTTCTTGGGGTTCTCTTTATCTATCTGCTCCTGGGCTACCATTAGCCTCCCCAAAGGAAATGGAGGCACAGCAGCTAGTGGCCAACATCTGGAGGACAGTCCAGCTCCATGGCTGAAAGGGATTGAGTTTCACTCCTGGACCATGTTTCTCTCATTCCAGGGACAGAGGGGTGAGGTGACCAGAACAGCACATTGCTCCCCAGAGCTGCCGCTTCGGCCTTTTTGGAAAAAACAAAGGGGTTGCAGAGAGCGACAGGGTGTTGCTTTGTAACTGCATGGGACAAATGCCATCAGCCAGCCCACTGTACGCCAGCCAAGAAGAGAGCAGGCTGAGCACTGCAGAAGAAAAATCACCAGAGATATTTTTACATGAGCCATTTCTAGGGTATTGCCACAGCCCACCTCTGCGCTTGCTTGCAACGTGAGTTGAAGCAGAATTTTTTTCCTCCAACACAAATTTTCTCACTGGCATCTCTGAAGTGCAGGTTGCCATGGAAACCATTTTGTCTGTGTCCCACGTTGCCCACATGCACTCGGAAGAAGCTGCAGAAGCAAAATGGCCGTTGTGTAATGCCGCAGGGTCTCAGCATACAAGGAGCTGCTGTGCCACACAGCACCCTTCCAGCTATGAGACCCTCTCAGAGAAGCTGCGGACAATTGCTTGGGAAAGCAATGAAAGCTGTGGCAGTTATGATGTGCTCCGTGAGAGAAGGAAAATGGCCTCACCTCATCTTAACTCTTGCAGTGCTTTGCGTGGAGCTCCACACCGATCCGGCTGTGCTCTCAGCACAGACTTCCGGGCACGCTTTAGATTTTTCAGTGTCACTGTGTCATTCCTACTCCTCCACACATGGAGATGAGGGTACCGCTCATGTGGTGTGGCTCTGTCCACCCCGAGGGGCCTGAGTGCTGTCTTGAAGTGTCAAAGGGTGCAAGTTAGAGTTGCATCCATACCCTTAGACTGCACACATTTGACTTCAGCCCGGCCTCTGCCTACCAGGTACATTTGCAATAGATTGTTTGGGAAGCAACTGTTTGGGAGTGGGCTATACAGACCCGGACCCTGGTGGCTGTGATGGCAGTAGAATAACAAAGGCAAGACCTGGCCACAGCAGGTGACACAGCACAGAAGACGAAGCAAAAAGGCAGGCTTTGAAATATTATTTGGCTTGCTCACATTGGAGTGCAAAATGTTTTTCCTCATTATCTGGAGTTCCCTGTAGGGACAAAAAGGAGCACAGTTACTGAGCCCCTCCTGTGTCGCCCATGAGTCTCGGGTGTTCATGCTTAGGAGTCAGGGTCTTCCCTCTGTGCCTCCATTCGGTCTTTTGTCTCCAGAGACTCTTGTTCCTGGCACTGTTGCAGAGATCTGAGAAATGCCTGCTTCCCTCGCAGGTCATGCCTCCCACCGGGCCGTGTTGTCCTGGCATCAGGAACAGCCCAGATCACAACCTCCAGCAGCCAGGCTCAGCCAGCACAGACGTTGTCACCGCACGACTTCCACTCTTGCTGTGTCCTCAGGCTCTTTGATCATCTGAAGGCAATGGGTGCATGCAGGGTTTTCCCAGGGTGGAAGCTGTGTAAATGGCAGGTACAACTGCATCCACCAGCTGATCCTTGTGAGGACTCTGTAGTGAGCAAAGGTCTTTGCTTTTCCTGTTGCTGCCTCCTGGCATATCATGGCAACCTTCTTAGCCATGGTTTGGCACAAGAACTTAGCATAGTTGCCTGTTAGCAATCAGCATGTGCATGATGTGATCCTGCTCTTTATGTCTGGCACCTTCTGGATGCAGGGGAGTTGGACAAGAGCGTGGGACTGATGTTTGTGTGGTGTCCCGTTGCCTGTGAATGGTGTAATTCCTCCAGTGGCCGGAGTAAGTCAGCATAAAACCTAGAGACTTCAGGGGAGCAGCACTGAACCCAGCTGGAAATTTCATCTGCCTTGTGTGGAAGTCCCAGTGGTGGGAAAGATAATATGGAATTTCATAAAAGAGGAAATCAAGCACTAGGAATATGTGATTTGTGCCAATCATCATGAAGCTGCCAAAGCAACTAAATTCTTCTTCTGAGAAAGTTAAAATTTAATTGATAGCAGTAACCACACAGCTATAACACAAGCTATGGAAATGCATTTTACGTACAACTGCAAGACATAAAAGTGGTTAATCTAAGGTGTAAAACTAAGTAAAGTGCACACTGGGTGGCCATGGCAGATCTCTAAGAGCAGTTGTTAGTGAAGAACTGCAATGGGTTGGAGGTATTCCTACAGGTATGAAAGGATTTGAGATGTGGTTGATACTTCAGTATTTCTGCCATTGCTCTGGAAGAAATCACTGATGATAAAATCTGTGAGACAGCAAATAATGATGCCGAATAATTTGGATTGTTTGATAAACAGAGTACTGAAACATATTTTAAGACAGTCAGTGCACAGCCATGTAAGTAGAAGCAAGTATTATTGGTCCTGCCCTTAGGACAGGACTGCAGATGCAGTGGAAACATCGACTGGAAAGGTGGTCTTTAATATTGACCAGGGGATCAGAGATCATGGATTTCAAAACAAAAAGGAGGTAGTTGTCCTTGGATGTGCCCCTGAGGGGTCAGAACAGCAGCCGGCAGTGGCTTGAGCCTTTGTAGGAAGCACTGGGGAATCCTGGTTGGGAAAGCTGCCCACAGATCTGGGGATCATGTTCTTTACACAGAGGCTGAAAAAATGGAGAAAAGGGCCCCTGAGAATATTTGGAGAAAAACTCCTCATGAGCTGCTACAGAAGAGGTGAGTGTGGATGAAGCTGGAGTGTCCTGCCTGCGGTATCAGGCGTTGCCTACGAGGAGCAATGACAGATGATTGCCACTGCGCAGATCCTTCCCCAGGGGCTCTGAGCACTGGAGAAGTGGTTTCCAGAGTCGCTCCCTCAATGCAAGCCTGCTCCAGTGCAGCTGGGGTAGGCAGCATGGTGAATTTAGAAGAAGGCTTCTCTGATGCCCTGCAACCCTCCCTTTCTCGCATAGTCTCCATGCCATGGCCAGAGCCTCCTCCCCAGCTTCATCACATCTCCTGTTCCTATTGCTCGGGCATCTGGACACCTCCTGGGGGAGTCCCATGCTCTGGGTACCCTGCAGGCAGAGGAAACCCCCCCTTGGCGGGTGACTCTCTGCTGCGTGACCATCGGCCTGGGACGAGGACAGAGAACGGCACTAACCTCCAGGGTGAGGTCGAGGTGGGCAATGGGTGGTGGCGGGCAGCAGGCAGGCATGATGGACAAGGAAGGGGTGCAGGGACCCCCGGCAGCTCCTCACCACCTGCCTGGAGGCTGGTGCAGTGCGCTCCCCACTGGGGGATGCGATTTGTGTGAGCGGCTGGGACGCAGCAGGAGGACGTCCTTGTCACAGAGTCTGCCATCCAGTCAGACTGACAGGCAATGGTTGGCGTCTGCAGAGAGTAAGGTGCCCAAAGGCGTTATTTCTATGGTGGGGGAGCTGCAGGCAGCAATGGGGTGGAGACCAAGGTGAAAGTGTCTGGGCAGCCGTTTGGCCTGAGCTCTTGCTGTTGTACGTTCTGGCCCCGTCTCCACCTCTTTTCCAGATGATACCCTGTAGTGTCAGGGTATGATACTGCAGGCCCTAAGCAGGTCTTGTGCTCTCCCTAAATGCTTTCTCAGCCAAGAGAGACTCAGCCCAGCCTACTTTGCAATTCAGATGTAGCTAGTGGAGTCACCAGGCAGCACAGCGCTGGTGCAGCACAAAGCTGGCCTGCTATGGGCATCTGTGTTGTCTTTGCTCAGGTCTCCTCACTGGGCACAAGCTCTAGGGCTCCGAGGGCCTTTGTCACCCTCCCGAGCACAGTGTGTGTCACCTCTGGAGTCCCTGTCATCACAGAAAGAAGCTGCAGCAGCACCCTATGCCAACTGACAAGAACTGAGGTATCTCTCCCCCTTCCACTGTCAGGTTACTGCATCGCTGCATCACCCATGCACAGGAGCATTCCCACCATCCACCAGCGCTTTGCTTTCGTCCAAGGCAGCTGGGCATTCACAAGGCTGGGGGGAGTTAAAAAAAGATGCAAGCAGTTAGGCTGGCTTTTGGATACCAAGAGGTTCCTGAGTGGGCAGGGAGATATTCGGGTGACTGGTAAGAGGATGGCCAGAGGCAAAGATGGTGAGAAACACAGAAAGAGCTCCTGTGAAATCAGAAGGAACTGAATGCACAGAAACACACAGTCAGATGTGCAGTAGGAGTAGGTGGGAATTTCCACTGGAATAATTTTCTAAGGGAAAACCAGCATTCGCATGTTTGAAATGCTCTGTAGGGAAACTTTCATTTTGACAAAATTCCAATTTTCTGCTGGAAAACCAGCCAAGAGGTGGCTGGGCTTCAGCTGCCTTACATTGTGTCCCAGGAGATGGGACAACTTGTCCTCAGGGACTTCCAGCCCCCTGGGACTGCTGCACAGCAGAGGCTGGAAAGGAGCCCAGAGAGATCGGTCACTGCTTGGGGGCTTCCTGCACATCTTCACCTCGGAGGACACTGGAGCCTGGGCCCAGGTAATGCAGTGATGCAGTCACCAGTGCAGAGTGGCTGGAGATGGAGCACGCTGGGGAACATCAGCCCCCATGCAGCCCTTGGCGCTCCCCAACATGCACAGCCCGCCACACTGGAGCTCAGTCCGACAGCTTGGGTGTCCATGGTAAAGCTTGTTGTTGGGATGTGGCTGCCTTGCTTCACAAGGTAGAGCTGACAACCAGGGCTGTCAGATTCACTTCCTTTATCTCCTTTATCTCCAGGGACCCTCTGGGAACGCTGGGACACCAGAGTCTGCTGTTGCACCAATACCTGCAATCCCTGCTCATTGCAAGATGTGGTGGGGTGTGCCTGGGCAGCACCTTGCTCAAGCAGAAATGGTCCCACCATTTGAAGAGGCTGGAGGCATGCTGGAGGGGCCAAATTCCCTGGGAAAGGGGACATATGAGCTGCTCCAGGTGGGTGTGTCTCCCCAGTAGAGTCCAGGTGGTTACAGGCTTCGTTGGTAGGCAGAGGTGCCCTGTCAAGTGGAGAGTGAGACCTCTGGGCATGCCAAACCTCTTTGGGCTGCAATGAAGCTGAAAAGAGGGAAGGAAAAGGGTGTCAGTGACAAATGAGGCACTCTGGAACTTGTAACCCTTCCAGAGACAGGTGTCCTCAAAGACAGGACATTGTCTTCACAGCAATGGGTGCAGAAACACGCAAGAGTTCCCACCTCTGAAACCTGCCTTTGGGAGGAGGCAGCAAACATCTCCTCAGCAGAGCCCCTTTGAGTGCATCCCCAAGCCTCCTGTCCCCCTCCCAGGAGCCCATCACAGTGCTCAGAGCTCCCCTCGCATCCTGGGGCCAGCTCTGCGCTGCCCCAGCCAGACGTGGATCTGTCCCCCTGTAGTGAGGGTGTCTAGGACACCTCAGTACTCACAGTACTTCATGCTGCTGCTGGGAAATCTTCATGTCTTTGCAACTGTTCAACTAGCTCAGGGACTCCCCAGCCTGTGTAGCTCTGCTGTGAATGCTCCCAACTTTGGGAGAACAGAAAAATTAGAAGGCTGCTTTCCAACCTGCCAGATGTGGCTTTCAAAGAGACCAAACATGATAAATGAGAAGCGTACGGTCTCGGGAGTAGCTTTGGAGGATGCTGAGCAAGCCAGACAAAGCCAGATGCTGGCCCAGTGGCGTCAATATGGCATGTAGGGGCAGGAGCTGAGTGGCACCAGACTTTCTGCTGCACTTGACGTACCTCACCCCAGGAGCCAGCTGGCAGGCTGGAGCGTGGAGCCTGGGTGTGCTCCAACGCGCACCAAAACAGGTAATTGGTGAGTTAGGGCTCAAAGGCAAAATCCAGAGCACAGGAATGTGACAGCAAACCTGCCCCCCCGAGACCTGTGCCCTCCTGTCATGTGTGATTGATATTTGCTAGAAGATCAAAACCTTGTTGCCGAGGACAGATAAAAAGATCAATTGCACAAGATTTATTATGAAACCAGCCTAAAAACAAATAAAAACATGATGAGACAAGGCTAAACAGCACTTATTCTGAAGAAAACACTGTTTTTATCTCATCTCCTTCCCTGGAGGTATCTTTAATGTACTTACAGGTCAGCGCATCTGGAAGCAAAACACACAGTCTCAAGGTGGGCTTCCTGGAAAGACACAGGTAGGGAAAAATGGTGAAAAATGTCATTGAGCGCCTCTGTGGCCAACAACCCAGTTCTCCAAGGCTTCATCCTACTCCTGCAATCCTGTGAATTGCCCTTTACTTCTCATTTCAGTTGCCATGTCAAGTCTCAGCCCTGATCTAATGCAGAGATGTGCTAGAAAGTCCCAGCCAGTTGAAGGATTTCTAATATTAGCTAAACATCATGTTTCTCCTTTACTTGTTTTTCTCTGTAGTTAATCTTCATGTTGTCAACCTCTTGAAGCAGATGAATCCTCTCTACCATGACCACTGCTCCTTTATGTGTCAAACCTGGGGAGTGAAGCTTTTCAGCCTTAGGTAAGCAAACTCAGAAACATTTGAAATTGGGGGTTTGTACATTGCGAAAGGCATTCAGCATTTGTAACCACAGGCACTTCGAACCCCAAACAAATGCTTTAGTATAGCTAAGGTTGCTATGTACCAGTCAAAAGACTCAGTATATCCTAAAAATAAATACAGAGACAATAGCCCACAGAAGCCACAGTTACCTCACCAATGCTTAATTATATTCAGTTTACATAATTTACAGAAACATTTAGTGCTTCTTGAACTCAAATGTCTCAACTTCCTCCTTTTCTGTTTCTTAGCTGCCTTGGAATGGTCCTCTGCAGGTCATTGCCCAGCTTTGCCTGAGAAGTTAAGAATGAGAAGGAAATCTCTGCATTGGACTTGATTTTCCCTTCTCGCATGGGCTGTGCTTCATCCCAATACTGCCCATCCCCAGCATCCTTCAGCCAGGCACCCCAGAAAGCAGGAGGACACAAGGTAGAGCCACACGCCCTGCGTGTGGAGGTTCTGCATTACTCAACAAGCTCCCGGGTGCTCCTGACATCACTCCACTCAGGAACTCCCAGCGCCCTGTCCTGGGCCCATGATACCCATCTGTAACTGCCTCTTGCACTCCGTCTCTAACACCCAGGGCTTCTGAGCAACCTTCATACATCAAAGGCTGTTTCACTTCTGTTCCCTGCCCCAACCCATGCCCAGGGAAGCAGACGTTCCCACAGTGCCACACCAGACGTGCCCTGAATAACTCTTGATGCTTCATCAGTGGTGGTGAATGCTTCATCAGGGGACGCACCTCTGTGTGTCCCACCAGGGATGCTGTGGGTGCCCTGGCCCTCCTGTTTGCACCTGTAAGACGTCTTGGAAGAAAGATGTTTAAGATATCTGGGGAAAAAGAGCAGAGCAACTGGGGTGAATGTTCACAAAGGTTCTGGCCAAGCAGTTCTTGGACTGAGCCCTTCCTCGCCGTGGAGGTAGCTGTTGCTGCTGGGTTTATGCAGCAACACCCTGGGGCTCCCCATGTCTCCCATTTGTCTTTTCGTTTTCTGATTTCCCTCTCGCATGACCCAGTTCTGCCCACTCATAAATTCCTTCAAACTTGGAAAAGGGGTCAAATATGAGCTTAAAAGGAAAGTGCTAGACTGAGACAAAACCCAATCTAGTCCAGTGACTAGTAACGGATGGGTAAAATCACCTTCTGCTTTTCAAGACTTCAAGTCTACTCTATTCATGCCACTCCCTGCTTCTGATCACTCTCCTCCTTTCTCTGTATCTCCTCTAGGTTTACTCCATGCAAGGTGAGGTGGCCACCATTACATGCACCTTGCAGTAGACCAATGTGCAGATGTTTTTTTGCTCTGTTCCCAATTACATTTCTAGTTATTTTTGAAGGAGGGCTATTATGCCTGAAAGCTTGTCAACTTTTTTCCAGCTGTATCAGCTCATCTAATAGAAAATATTATTGTCCTCTATGGACCTTGCTTCTTTTATATGCTTAGATCATCATGCCTACAAAAGCATTAATACTAATTATTCCTAACATGGCATTTCTCTTTTGAGCAGCGTGGACCAGTGAGCGGATGTATTTACAGACAAAGTCAAGTAACGCTCAGATCTCGTTCTGAGTGCCAATTAACAGCTAACCCTCTCCTGTGGGTCTTCGCCACGTGCATTACATCTCACTGGCAGACACTGCTGTTTGTTTGCCAGCCACCAAGAGATTTGTAAGGCTTCTTCTGCAGTAGTTCACAGTCAACTTTACATTTTACCATAGTGAATAATTTAGAATCATCTATTATCTTAATCAGATTGTTTAGATATCTGTTTATCCCATTTCCCAGGTTCTGCGGAAATAAATGCATACTACTCTCTGTTGTAACAGCTGAGCATCTATTCCTTTTCCTTGGTTCCTGTCTTCTCTCCAATTACAAAAGCAGAGTAGGTCTTCTCTGCTACTTCAGGATTATTTAAGAACCAACATACCTTAGAAGAAGTGTCTTGAAAAGCCAAGTGAACAAAGTACGAACTTGTTCACCTGTTTGCTGACTCCTCAGATCTATTTGTGAGATGAGACTTCTCTGTGCAGACGGGGTGCTGACTCTTCCCCATCAGAGCACGTTCACTCCTGTGTCTCTCAACCCCTTCAATGCTGTGTCTAATGGATTTGCCCAGCACAGTACTGAGACTCATTGGTCTGCTGGTGCCCAAACCACCCACCAAGTCTCTCTTTTTGTGCAATGGATGTATTTATTATGTGCTTTTACGCTTTTAGTAAGTCGCTCTTGAAAATCCCTCTTTGACCTGCCTTATTTTGACTTGATCCTTCACTTGCCAGAACTGCTGCGTTCTTCCTTTTCCCCAGGACTGGCAGCCTGTCCCTCTCTGAGGGATGTCTGTTTACTTCCAACTGTTGTGTTCAATCTCCTGCATAACTACACCGGCATTCTTCTCCTAGAACAGGTTTCCAATAGGTCATATGTATGTATTTACCTGAACCTTTCATGTGAGGTCTTGAAGCAATTCACCCTGTTCGAATTCACCCTTTCAGTTGCTCCTTCTGCTTCAGCCAGATGCTCCATTTCTGTGTACTTTTCCCTTTTCAATTGCTCAGTACTAGGGTGGGTGTTTTGGGTTGCTGCTTCTCCTAGAAATCTCTCACCATATCTACATGACAGGTGGCTTTTCTACAGTTACCTCTTGAACCTGTGCAATTCTTTAGACTAAATCAAGCATTACTCCTCTGCCTCACTTTTCCAGCCAGCTGGCATGCTTAAATAGCCCAGCCTTGGCTTTGCCCTGATTTATCCTCTCTGCATGGACGGGATTCAAGTCCCTTGTTACCCATGTTTTCTGTGCTGGCACCTTTCTGAGCTGCTCGCGAACTCTGAGAAACCTGTCAGGGTCCTGTCAGGTGCCCGATGTCAAAGCCAGCCCCAACACCAGGTTTCTTCTTTCTAAGCACGGGATAGCAGCTCAGGAGGATGCTGGGGAATTTATTGATCTAATTAACATATCTACTGGATTTAAGACCACTCTTTCAAGGAAGCATTATTTTTCCTTATGTGCAAGTGGAGTTCCCTTTGCTGCAGCTTGTGCTCGTCGCCTCTTTGCTGTGCGTCTTGGAGAAGAGTCCGGCTCCCTCCGCTCCGTAACCCCGAGCTGGCAGCGGGCTGCAGTCGGACACC
>NW_009221521.1:0-2832 GCF_000690835.1 Fulmarus glacialis
TGGGAAGCCGTGTGCAAGCCCTGGCCCCGGCTTTCCTCTGCGGTGGGGAGGGTCTGCCCGCAGCGGCCGGGGGGCAAGGCTGTGGATAAACTCAAACACACCCCTGCGTGCAGCCGCGCAGCCATGCCGCCTCGCCCCCTGAACACGAAAGGTCAAATACATCTATTTATTGCCATCACCGGGGCGCTGCCGTGACCTCGCGGCAGTGGGGCGGCTCTGCACCAGGGAAGACTTTGCCGTGGGGGAGGTAAAAGGCTCCTCTGTGGTTTCCCACAGGCAGGACGGGGACACGAGCATCTCGGCGCGAGGATGACTCCTCCAGCCAGGCGCTGCTGTGAGATGCCCTGCTTTAATCTGGTGCCATCCTTCCCCTGGTACAGGGGGGATCTGGTGCAAGATCCTCGCAGGGAACCTCCTCGAGTTTCCTTCTCCCAAACGCCTCCCCCAGAGACTCCTACCAGTTAAAGAAAAAGGGGAGGAAGGGAAAAGTCAGCGTTCAGCATAAATCTTTTTGCAATAAGAGGTGAATATGACATAAATCCAAAGCAACTTTTTATTTTGAGTGGTCTTCAGGGGTTAAAAATAATGGGATTTTAGGTACTTTTAAAAATAGCGTTCGTAAAAGGCTTTAATAGAAACCTTGGCAACTGTCCATGTGATTAGTGATTTAAAAACATAAAACCTCCACACATGTCTAAAAGTTTTAATAAGTTAAAATTAAATGAGTGAAACTCTGGGAATATTTTTTTGTTACTGCAAGCTAAGAAAATTATGTCCGTTAAGCAAAACTTAATACAAATATAAACAGGTAATGCACATCTGTAAATTATTTTCATGTCTCCAGGGGCTGGAAAAAAACCTAAGTGAGACCAGCATTCTTATATATATTTTGCCTTGACAGCTCAGGAAAAAATTTGCCAAAAACCAGAGTTAGAGCACTGGGCTGGCGTGGGAAAGTTGGTTTAGTGAGAAATTTGCCCTAGGCTATTTAAATAAAAACAGGCGTTTTTTTAATGGCAAATGCCTGTTAAATACAACCAACGCGGCTTCCAATCGCCTGAGTAACTAGTGTGCCTATTCCTTCTTGACACTTTCATCTCTTTATCGTCACAATCAATATTTTGCTCTTATACATTCAGTGCAATAAAAATAGGACCGATAAGGCAGACATCAAACTGGATCTCTCCCGCTTTCCCTGCCGTGCTTGGTTTGGCACTCCTCCGCCGGCCGGTTTTTGGAGCAGCACACAGGGTTGGCCCTCCTCGCACCAGTACACGCGCCCGCACCCTTGCTCACGCTCTCACAAAAAGCAATTTTTAGTAATTAAGCGTGAACCAAAGTGGGTAGAGCATCCTGGAAAGTCTGAGCAGATAAAAATACAGCCGGACATGGAGTCTGCGATGTAAAACTATCCCAGCCAAAGCTGCCCCATAATGGGATTAAGCTGCGATTCCCCGGGGCACCAGAGAAATGAGGCTGGATTTGCAAGAATGGTATAAATCCTGATTTTTCTTTTTTTTTTTCTTAAATAGCTGAGTGGAGGATTGTGAATGGACGGCCATAGGATAAATCGCACCGATCGCGCCATCCCTCCGTCACGGCGGTGATGGCAGCGCCTTTGGCAGCACGTGCCCGTGGAGGATGACTTTCCTCCTGACAGCGCTGTGGGGATCGGTCCCAGCAGGGTGTCCGGGGTCAGGATGGGACAGAGGACAGCCAGCCCTCGCTGCTGTGGTCAGAGATCGGTGCCACGCGTGTCCCTGCCCCAGCACGGCTGCTGCGCCCGGGCTTGGCACCCACAGGGTTTTCCTCCTCACAGGCTGCTGAAACTGGTTTTAATTGCAGGATTGCTTCTGGCCATCATTTCTCGGTGTGTAAAGTTAGCTTAGTAACTCTCACCCACGGGATTAGCGACAGGCAGGGAGATGTCCCGGAGGAGCAGATTTCCCCGCACTGTTTATACCTGGGTGAAAGGTGCTGCTGCGCTATCGCGCTATAAAATCTATGTCACGTTTAAAATAAAATGCCTTTATGGGCTGCGAAGGGAGAGCAGGTGTTGGGCAGGCGTCTCTCAGCCCGGCCCCGGCCTCGCCGTCCCCTGCGCTGCTCTTATCCGCCTCCATAAAACAACTGAAACATTCCATGTTGTGTAAACAGAGGCCGATGGGGTTTATGGAGCTGCGGGTGACAATGTGGCCCCAAGCCCGTCCCATCCCCGTGCTGCTCCCTTGTGGGTGCCGGGACATGGGTGCACCTACCTGCACTGGCTGGCTTGAGATGCAGGTGCCCCCCGTCCCTTGGTGCGTGTCCCTGTCCCCTCCATGCTTGTTCTTGTCCTTGCCTGCACCCGGGTGCTGCAGACCCTGCGTGTCCCTGTCCCCTCCCCTCCCTCGTCGGGGCGATTCCTCCAAGTGTCGCAGGCACCCAGCTCAGGGCGGGGGGTGGCTCTGCACCCACTGGCTCTCACCCACGGAGGGGACGCAGGCGGTGACCCCAGCTTTCTCGAAGTGCAGACCCCAGCCTTGCCCCCAGCCCTGGGGCTGTGTGGGACATGTTTACACCCTGCATTTCATATGCATCTTCTTTCAAAACCATCCATTTCTTTGCTTTTTCTTCCATTCCTCCTTTTCCACACATGGGCCTTTTCATCGTCTCAGCAAAGAAATTGCTCACCAGAGTGTGTGGAGGGGCCAGGATCAGACCTCTTCTGATATTTACATTAAATAATTGAAAACCATCGCTCGCAGCAGTGAAAACCCAAGCGTGATTCTCTGTGCACAAGCCCGGGCATGAACCTGATACTGGATTTCTGGACCGCCGTGCAATGCCAAG
>NW_009221521.1:2971-3630 GCF_000690835.1 Fulmarus glacialis
CCTGATACTGGATTTCTGGCCCGCCGTGCAATGCCAACCGCATCTGAGCTACGCTGGCATCCCCGCAGTTTCACCCGGCTCCGTGCTGCTGGGATTTGCCTCTCCCAGGGCAAGCACTCAAGAAAGACGTCATGCCGTGCGGACACTCGCTCTGTGCTGGTTTTCGGGCAGGTTTTTTGGGAGACATCGCTCCCGGAGACCTGGGCATGCCCCTTCTCGCTGCGCTGCCCTGGGGGGGCCGGGTTGCAGGGTCCTGGGATGCCACTGATGCCGGTAGGTAGTTTCAGGGGTAGTTCAGTGCCAGCTCTGTTCTCACAGCAATGGGATTTGGGACCTGGGAGCTACTGTGCCGGGCTGAAGCCAGCTGAAATTCTTAAGTGATTACAAAAAGAGGGTGAAAAAGTGCTTTCCGCACCCCAGCCCTTGCTGCTTGCTCCATTCGCGGGCGCTCCCACCCACCGCCCCCTCTTTCCTTCCGCATGGAAACGGGAAGATTTGGAGATGTTTCATTTTGCAGAGCAGCTGCAAAGCAGCTCTTTCCCCCCTGAAACGCATGCAGAGGGGACTGCGCATCTTCTGCGCTGATGCAGGGCATTTTGGGCTATGGGCACCTGGGATGGCAGCCCCACTGCTGGGGTGGTGTGGGGGCTCCTGCATTT
>NW_009221521.1:4090-4393 GCF_000690835.1 Fulmarus glacialis
CGGTGCTCGGGAGCTTTCGTGGTCCCGCGGCTGATGTCAAAAGGTTTGGAGAAGCCCCAGAGCCCATTCCCTGACCGCTGCCCGCTGGCAGCTGTAGGTGAGCGATTTATTTCCTGGAAAATCATTGTGGATTTTCTTTAGAATTAGGCTGAAAAATAAATTAACAATGCCACAACCCTTTGTCCCTCTGTGGGGTCCTCTCCATGGGGAGGGATTGCTCCTGCTTGGCGAGGGCTGCTGCCCACTGCCTCCCTTGGTGGGACTGGGGCTCTTACTCGGGCTGTCCCCCTCGGGGTCCCAGCT
>NW_009221522.1:0-291 GCF_000690835.1 Fulmarus glacialis
TCCCTCTCCGAGCGACCCCGACTACGGACTCCCCCCTCTGGCCGGTCACTCGCTGTCGTGGACTGATGAAAAGCAACTTAAGGAACAAAACATCATCCGGACAGCGAAAGTGTGGACCCCCGAGGACCCGCGGAAGGTGAACAACAAACCCTCCCTCAATGACATCGAGAACGAGCCCCCCTTCGACTTCGTGGCGTGAGGCGCCGCGCGGGTGGCCGCCGCCCCGCCCTGTACATGCTGTATGTAGAGACCTATATTGTAAATGTAATTTAAGATTCAGACTCTAAGGGC
>NW_009221523.1:0-5869 GCF_000690835.1 Fulmarus glacialis
GGGTTGGGGTGCCTATTGGGGTTCAGGGAACTTGAACATACGAAAGCCCCCCCGAGGGAGGGGGGCGATGCTCCCACCGCCCAGGGCTGCGAGTGGGCGCAGAGAAAGAGGAGGGTTATGGCCGGGGGGGGGGAGGGAGCTGGCGGCGGGGGGGTGTGAGAAGCCCTTCCTTCACCCTCCCCTTCCTTCACCCTCCCCTTCCTTCACCCTCCCCTTCCTTCACCCTCCCCTGGCCTGCCCTGCACCTTCCTTCACCCTCCCCTTCCTTCACCCTCCCCTTCCTTCACCCTCCCCTTCCTTCACCCTCCCCTTCCAATCCATGTCTGCCTGGTCCCTCGGTCCATCATCACCTGGACAAGCAGAGCGAGAAGAGCTGGCAGCCCTGGAGGCTGAGCTGCAGGCTGGTCACATGGCTCCTCGCTGGGGAAAACCTTCCCCCAGGGGGGAGGGGAAGGGCCCCCAACACCTCCACCTTTGCCCACCAGAAGACCAGTGGCTGTAGCCCCATGGGCGTCCTCAGGGCAGCTCATTTCCCCAAGCAGAGGGACTTTGCAGGGGACTTTCGCAGGTCACTTCTGGTTTGCACCTTTTCCTGTGGGACTGAGAAGCTGGTGCACTTCATCCCTCCCCATTTTAATTTGGGGTTTGGGTTTTTTTGGACCCCTTTGGCCAGAGGAAGCGACGAGGAAGCTCCAAATGGCATCAAGTAAATCTCTTGACACCTGAGTGATAGTGAGTTTGTCAGTGCAGGACAGTAGAAAATAGCCAGAGCTGCTTCCTGTGCTGCCTGTGTGGGTGCGACTGCTCTGTGCTCCTGCGGGGCTCAGCCCCGCTCTGCCTCCCCCTCACCCCAGGGTGCTCTGCTCCGTGCCTTGTGGCTTCGCTGTCCCTGCCAGTGCTGCCCTGTCCCTCTGGGTCACCTCGTGGCAGCACGCCGAGCTGCTGCAGAAATTAAGGCCCAATGTAGCTCTCTGATTGGCAAGATAGCTGCTGGCAAGGCGAGGTGCATGGGGCATCAGGGTTCCTTGTCGAGGCTCTGAGGGCTGTGTGTGTGTATCCTGGCCAGCAGTGACAACCCAGGGTCATGGTGCAGCAGGGTCTGGTTTGCAGAGATGCCACTGTGGTTGCTGTGCCCCAGTCACCAGCCTTTGGGTGACTGCACCAGAGAAATGGGTGGGAGGAAGATGGCAGTGTCAGCGGGGCCAGTTGCTCCCAGGGGAGATTTCGGTTCGAGCCCGGGAGGGGAGGCACTCCCTCTGCATCTGAGGGTGCTGCCTGGGCTCCCATGCATGAGTGGGAGCTGTGACTTTCTGTATGACAAGGGTTAGCTCCTGCTGCGCCTGTGCCTTGGCGCTGTTGCATGGGAGGTGTGGCAATGGGGCCGTTGGGGTGCAGCAGCTGCCCGGGCACCTTTTGCACATTCCCATCCTGTGCTCCCACCATCCTCTTGGGAGGGACTGGGGTGGTGTGGCTCGGGGCTGTGCTCGGCTGGGGCACCGGTGCAGGGCTGGGGCAGGTGCTGCTGGGGATGTATGGACCCCCCTCACCAAGCTGTCCATCTATGTTTTCACCAGTGGGTGCACCCAGTGCCAGCTGTGCCACGCACCCATGTGCTGTGGGACCTGCTCCCATGCTGTCTCCTTGGGCAGCGCGTGGGGAGACCTCTGAGCCTCTCCATGTGCTCCCGACCGCATGGCGGGTGCCAGGACATTGCATGCCCTTTGGCTTGCCAGGACAGGAGCCTGGGAGCAGCTCAGCAGGCTCCACAACTCTCCCCTGGTTCCAGTGCTGGGCGGGAAGGCTCGGTGCTGGTGATGCAAGGGCCTAGCTGTAAGGCTGATGGGCTGCTCTGGGAGGTCTTTCCTGTGTCATGTTTCTCCTGCTCCGGCCTTGCATTTGCCTCTAAGGCTGCAAGGAAACATCACTCCTAGTTTGCCCTTTGCTTCCGCTCACCAGGCAATGCCCTCTCCCAGGCAGAGACCAGCTTGTGTTTCTTGCAGCCTGTCTTCCCGCTAGCAGCGGCCCCACTGAGCAGTGCTCTGCCCAGCTCCTGGACCTGAGCCCGAGCCCTCTGCAGTGGCGTCTGACCTGATGGTGTCCCTCTGGGGGCACCAAGCCAGGAGAGGGGATCCCAGCTGTTCGCAGAGCCTGGGCTTGGCTGGTGTGGGCTTCTGCAGCGGGGGCTGCTCTGGCGAAAGCTAAGCAGAGCGCGTTCCCCGCAGGTAGTGAAGATGTCCGGCAGCGACCCCGAACGCCCCCAGTTCCTCTTCGTGAAGGTGCTGGCGAGCCGGGGGCGGCTGGAGGCGGTGACCCAGCAGATGGGCTACCACCCGCAGTACCTCGACAGCTTCCTCAAGACGCAGCACTACCTGATGCACATGGATGGCCCGTTGCCCTTTGACTGCCGGCACTACATCGCGATCATGGTGAGCCTCACTGGGGGCTGCCAGAGGGGATGGGGGGCTCTGCTCAGCCCCGCGAGGCTCCCCACTCTCCTTCCACCAGACAGCCTGTGCCGTGGGCTTCTCTACAGAGGCCAAAATCATGATGTCCTCGAGGTTGGGTGAGAGGTGGGCGCAGGGTCCCAGGACACCTGTCCTGCCGGCGCAGTGTGGGGATGCTGACGTGCTGCTCTTGCAGGCAGCTGCCCGGCACCAGTGCCGGTACCTGGTGAACCTGCACGTGCTGCAGTTCCTGCGGGCGGGGGGTGATCCCCAGTGGCTGCGCGGCCTCGACTTCATCCCCCCCAAACTCCGCAACCTCAACGAGATCAACAAGATCCTGGCACATCGGCCATGGCTCATCACCAAGGAGCACATTGAGGTATTGGGGGAGGCTATCAGCCAGGTACCAGGGTGGTGGTGGGGACAGCAGCATCCCCAGGAGGTGCCAGCATCCTGCCCGCATCGCGTCACTGGTCTGTCTGTGTCCTGCAGAAGCTGCTGAAAATCAGTGAATGGAGCTGGTCACTGGCAGAGCTGGTGCACGCCGTTGTCCTCCTGGCGCACTGCCACGCACTCGCTAGCTTTGTCTTTGGTTGCGGCTGCGAGCAGGACGAGGGGCCAGGGGGCCGAGGCTCGCTGAAGCCCTTGTCGCCCGGGAACCAGTGCTTCTGCGAAGCCACTGCCGGCAACGGCTGCAGCCAGGAGCTGCTGCGCATCAACCGCAAGCGGGTGAGCCCCCGAGGGTGGGTCCGCGGGGGAACGGGGAGCACAGCCAGGACCGCTGCCCTCACCCCCAAGCCTGTGTCTGTGCAGTCCCTGGACTCCTGCATGGAGCTGGATTCCCTCCGGGAACGCATGCAGCGGATCCACGTGGAGACTGAGGGCAGAGAGGAGATGAGGCTGCTGCAGCAGGATCGAGAGGAAGGTGAGGGGCAGGGAGCAGAGGTGGGTGTGCAGGATGGGAGTTCGTATGGCATACCTGGGTGTTGCTCCCCCATGTCTATACTTATATTTTCTGTGATATGTGGTTCAGAGAGGGGTTCTTGGGGTGCTGGCGGCGTGGGGGGATAAGACAGTGGCGCTTCCCAAAGAGGCACAGCAAGGCCTGGCTTTTGACACCTGCTGCGGCTGGGAACAGGACAGCTGAGCATCGCTCTGACCCATCTGCGGGGCTCTTCCCTCTCACAGATACCGACAGGGAAGTCACCAGTGCCACCAATCTTGCATGCTACATGCAGGACCCTGACTTTGGATACCAGGACTTTGCCCGGCGTGACGAGGATCAGACGCAGGTATTCAGAGTCCAGGTGAGGTTCCTGCTTTCTTGGCGGGCAGAGCCCGGGCTGCCGCCTCTCCTCTCCTCTCTGCTCCTGGTGGGGAGCAGACGGTCGCGGGCGTGCCCGTTGCAGCCCAGATATGGTGCAGCTGCTTTTGCAAAATGCCTGAGTGGGGAAGCTCAGCTCTGAGAGGGGACCTGCCCCACTAGGGTTGGGGAGAGGGAGGTGACCGGTGGCTTCTGTCTCCAAGGGCTGCCGATTTCTTCATATCACCTTCACGGAAGCAAGGGTCAAAATCATTCAAAAGCTGCCTGATGAGAGATGTTGTGGTTTGTAGCAGAGCCGCCCCCAGAGCAAACCTATTGAATTCTGTGTCCCAAGGTCTCCAGACCTTCTTCCTGGGAACATGCCCTGGGCTCCTTTTTGCAGTTGCGAAAGCCTCTTGCTGTGCTCAACAGGATTACTCCTGGGAAGACCATGGCTTCTCGCTGGTCAACCGGCTCTACTCTGACATTGGACATCTCCTGGATGAGAAGTTTCGGATGGTGGATGGTCTGCAAAGCAGTGCCATGGCCAAGCGGCAGGGCTGTGAACCCTCCGTCTTCAAGCGGGGCATCTGGAACTACATCCACTGCATGTTTGGCATTAGGTAGGGAAACCAACCTCGTGGTCCAGGGGAGAAAACCAAGCTGACCCAGGCAGGAGGAGGGTAGGGCACTCGGGCTGTCTTGCAGATGGGCTTGGAAAAGAGATGGAGGTGAACTGCCTGTCTGGATTTTGGGCCAGACAGGGAAGAGATGCTCAGCTTCTCTGGCCAGGGCAGGGCACTTCGGGAACGGGGCTTCAGTGCCTGGTGGCCGCTGCTGTGTGTCTCCCTCCGGCTGTGCCATGCCCCGGGGAGACCATGGGCGAGGTGCTCCTTAGGGACACAGTGCTGGCTGTGACTCGCCCCTGTGCTCCCCGCAGGTATGATGACTACGACTACGCAGAAGTGAATCAGCTCCTGGAGCGAATGCTCAAAGTTTACATTAAAACTGTAACCTGCTACCCAGAGAAGACAAACTCAGAAATGTTTGACAGGTTCTGGAAGCAGTTCAAGCACAGTGAAAAGGTGGGACAGCCGGCCCCTGGCTCTGACCGGCTGTGGTGGGGCCAGGAGCGCGCAAAGGCTGCAGGCTGGGGTGCTTCAGGGGGTGTACAGGAAACCTTTGAGCCACCAAACCAGTCTGAGGCAGGTGGTGGTGGGGAAATGGAAACTGGCTGTTTGTAAGGAGCTGGACTTAGTGTGGCATGGGGCTGACTGCAGTGTGATGAACACAGCGGCCACCGGCAGCATGGGATTCTCCAAGGCCATTACCCCATTGGTAAGTGCCTCCAGGCGAGCTCTTGGTCTAGCCGTAACTCGCAGGAGTGGCTGCTGTGGGCAGCAGGGACTGTGCTGGTGCCAGCCCGGCATGCTGGTGCCAAGTGTGCCAGGGGCGCCCCAGCATGCGGCTCTGGGAGGGAGCCACAGCCTGCAGGACTGGGAGGAGGGGGAAAGGGCAGCTGCCCGTGCTGGAAAAATTGGTGGCATTATGTCCCATGCCAAAAGACTCACTAGCCCGGGTAGGTGCTTGCTTGCACTGCTGCCCGCAGCACACTGCGCCTGCCTGACCCTCTCTTGCTTCTCCCTTAGGTCCACGTGAACCTGCTCATCCTGGAAGCCCGAATGCAGGCAGAGCTGCTGTATGCATTGCAGGCCATCACCCAGTACATGATCTCCTAGACTGTGGGGAACTGCGCTGCGGCAGGGCCAGGCAGCATCCTCTCTCCCTGGACTTGTGCGTGACCAGCCATGCTGGGACAGATGGCAAGGGATTACTCAATTTAGTTTACTTGACTGTCTTGTTCCTTTTTTTCCCCCACCTCTTGTGGGGCTCGCTGAGTGGCCCCATTATGTGCAATTACCAAACTGTGAGGCAAGTCCGTGCTGCTGAGATGTCGTTGTGATGCTGGAGACTTGGCTATGTCCAAGGAGGACTGCCAAAGACATGGGGGGAGAGGAAGGCGGGAGGGGACTGGGGCCTGTTTAGATGGATGCTCCTGTGCGAGCAGAAGCTCCTCGCCTGGGCGCTGTGGGAGCCTCGGCCACAGGCTTGCCCTGCTTGC
>NW_009221523.1:5903-33530 GCF_000690835.1 Fulmarus glacialis
CTCGCTTGGGAACAGCGCAGGCAGCTCGTGGGTGCATTGCAATGTCCTGAGTTGCGTGGTCAGGCAGGGAGGAGTGCTGGCTCCGAGTGAGAGCCCTTCCCCAGCCCGGGATGGGAAGGGATACGCTTGCTGCCTATGCGTCCTGCCCTTTAGGTCTATGTGCCAAACCCCACTGGGATGGACAAGCGATGACCCAGGTGAACGCTTGGGAACAGCGCAGGCAGCTCGTGGGTGCATTGCAATGTCCTGAGTTGCGTGGTCAGGCAGGGAGGAGTGCTGGCTCCGAGTGAGAGCCCTTCCCCAGCCCGGGATGGGAAGGGATACGCTTGCTGCCTATGCGTCCTGCCCTTTAGGTCTATGTGCCAAACCCCACTGGGATGGACAAGCGATGACCCAGGTGAACTCCAAACTGTGAAGCTCTTGCTGGCAGGGTGCCCTAGTGCTCTGCCTTCTCTGACAGCGGGGTAAGAAGGTCTCTGACAGTGTTCAGGCTCTGGAGGTTTCTGCAGGGACTTTGGGCAGTCCTTGGAGAGCTTGGCCCAAAGCCCCTCCTCTGCTGTCAGTGGAGGGGCAGGAGGAACAAGGGAGGCTTCCTGAGTCAACATGGCTTGTATCTTGCCACCATGAGAGGGCTGAGGTCCTGTGCCCAGTCACTTGCAGCTTAACAGCATGGTGGAGAAGCTTGCGGTCAGCACAGGTGAGCTACTGGAAGCTTTTCCTTGAACCTGGGCTGGGGGGACTCCCTGGGCTGTCCCCGTTTGAACAGAGGCAGCCCATGCACCAGCCCTGCCCTCTGCCCGGCGGGCAGGAGCATACACCACCACTCCCCCCTGTCCCAGGGCTGCTCCCTGCCCATGTCACAGCCCCTGGCTGGGGAGGTACGAGGGATCCAGCACAGGCTCTGGAGAGCAGCCACGAAAGGAGAATGAGGCCACCCGTGATAAATGGGAGCCTGAAGCAAGGGCAGCTGTCGACTCAGTGCAGCACACACTGCTTCAGTCGACCTGTTTACTGCGTAAATGTACGGGGAGAAAACCTTGTGTATGGAAGCTACAGAAAAAGCCTATTTTTGCTATAAATATATTATGTTTGACATGGATGCGTGCTTTATTTCTGCTGGGTGTTGGGAAGGGGATCTAAAACTTACATGGCTGCTCCAAAGGCAGGACAGCAGTGCCTGGCTGACTGCAGCCCTGAGATGGCTCCAGCTCCAGGAAACCCAACGTTCCCAGTCACAACGGTGTCCTGTGCTGACAGCTCTGGTCCAGGGCCAGCAGCTGGTCACTGATGCTGGACTTGTCCTGTTCAGCCCAGTCCTCTTCCCATGCTCAGATGAGCATGATGCATGTTCAACAGGAAAAGAGGGAAGGTTTTCAAGGGGCTGCAGTGCTCCAGCAAGGAGGGTGCTGGAGGAAGGAGCTGGCTTCTCCCCTGCCAGGTACCTGGCCCCAGGTGGGCAAGGTGTGGGTGCTGCTTCTGCAGCTGAGGAAGAAGCATTTTGCTCACACTCACAAGCAGGTGCTCGGTGAGCAATGCCAGAAACCAGGACCAGCTCTTTCCCCAGCCACGCTGCAGGTGCTTTCCCTGCAGCACGGGCTGGAGGATCTTGTGCGGCTGGGCTAGCTTGTACTGGGCCAAGCTGGTGCCTGGGCAGTAAAATGCCAGACAACTGCTGGGCAGTACTGGCTGAGTCAGTACTAGAGCCAGGACAGTGGCACCAGTGCCAGGATGACTAGTGCTGGGACAGCTGCCACCAGGCTTGGCTCGACAGTACTGGGACCCGCGCTCCTGTACCATCATTTAGCCCCAGCGAGGGCTGGGCACAGATTGGGGCAGCTGGGTGTCCTGCTCACGTTCAGGCGTAGGACTCTGATTAACGGTAGCAGCCTAGCTGCCTGCCAGCTTTGCCTGTGCCCCTGCGAAAGCAACTCTGTTCCCTCAAGGGCTGGGACGAGCTGCAGCAGCCAGTTCTCTGCAGGGCTCACTGCTCCCAAACAAGCAGTGCATCCGCAGCTCTGTGCAGCACAGGGCTGGCTCCCAGCATGCTGCCAGCAGCAGCATCCTCACCACCCGCCATCACCCCGTGCAGAAAGAGAAGGGAGAAGGCAGCAACAGCTCGGCACTGGTTGGGGCAAAGGGCTCCCCATCGCCAGGAGATGCGAAGCAGGTTCCCTTTTGACCCCCCTGTCTCTCTCAGTTTGTGCATAAAGAGCTGGCCTTGCAGGAGCTGGGGCAGCTGCCGCTTGCTCCGGCTCGCAGAAAAAGCACCGGTCACAGCAGCAAGATGAAAGGCTCCATGGGCTGTCAACCCTGATAAGAAATGAGCACAGCTGCTGGCAAGGCCAGCGGAGACTGTCAGCCTCAGCTGCCCAACAGGAAGAAAACATCTCCACATGGTCTCGGAGCCAGAAAGCAAGAGATGAAACAACCATCTACTCCCACCCCTGCAGAGCAAGCAAAGTTACTATCATGTCCCAAGTAGGTCTTGTAGCAGATAACTCAAGTATGGGGGATTGTGTCACTGGAGAAGCCTGTAAAGGTCTTGTTGACCAGACGCTTCAGGGCAGTTCTATACCCACACCAGTAACTACAGCTTAGCTTTTGAAACCCATGAGCTGATTCTTCACCTTATCAACGTCCCCTGCTCCTCTCCTGTGCCCAGCCAGGCTGTGAAGTTGTTGCACTCACCGAGGCCCAGGCTTTGAGGCTTCCTGGGAAGGGCAGTGCAGGCACTACACCATTCGCGGTAAGCAGATGACTCTAAGCCACGCGGTGCGCCACAAGTCTGGCAACTTCAATGCTTGGGACCCTGCCCTGGTGCCCCCTGCACCCTTCATGTGCTTGGACTAGGATATTCCTCTCTATTGCTCTGTGGCTGGAAGGAGGAGAGCTGCCAGAGCCCGGGGTACCTCTCCTCTGCAGGAACCCTCCAGGATGTCCAGCACACCCATATGGGAGCCAGGCCACATGACCTTACCTGGAACTACAGAAGGGAGGATGCAGGCACAGATCCAAAGCAGTCACCGAGTTTCTTGCAACAGCCTGTAGCAGCAAGGCCTGCTGGCAGGCGCAGCCCTGGCCGCTTAAGTGTCCGAGGGCGGGCGCAGCCATGACTGCTTAGCTGTCCCCAAGCTGCATGGTGGGAGGAATGGTGTGTCCTAGCCTGCAGAGAACAGCAAGGCGTGCTGCAGCAATGGTTACAGTTCCTACAACCCATCTATTAAAAGCCAGGCCTATGGCTGCTGGTCTTAGCACAGCAGTGGAGGGGGAAAAACAGTACATGGGAGCTGGGGCAGACTGTCCTGCCAGGACAGCTCTGGAGCAGGCAGTGTGTACCCAACCATCTCCCCATTCCCCAGCCTGCCTTCCCCACGCACCAGCTACTCCACCACAAAAGCCATGTGGAGTAGGGAAACAGACTTCCCCGCTGTGCTTTCACACGTGGTCCCATGACTGGTGGCACAGGAGAAGTGTTCATCAACCAGCAAGCATCTGGGGCAAAGCAGGTCTCTGGCCAGAAACTAAACTGAGCAGAAAAGCTGGTGAAGTTTTTGTGCTGGCTTCAGGTACTGCTGCTCTGCAGGCAACTACTCCATAGGCCAAAATGCTTATGGTGACAACTCAGGAGAGCTATGAGGTCTCCAAGACTGCAAGAAAGGCTGACCTACTGCAAACAAGGTACACTGAACCCACGCAGCTGTTAGGACAGAACACAGCAGGAGTCAGTGACACACAGCAGGACTCTTGATGACTACTGCAGATGGTGTCACACACATCAAAAGCAACCCTGAGCCAAGGCATCCAGGACCAGCCCGGCATCTATTCTGCGCTTTGCTCTCCTTGCCAATGCTTAAGTGTCACAGGCCAATGCTCAAATCAGCATAAAAAGTGTTAATGGCTACTGGGGGGAATGCATGGTCTCCTATTCTATGTCAAGTTTTGAACGCATCCACTCTGATCTGATCAACAACTGCAAAATCCACCATCAGCATTTTGTTTCTCCAACAGCACCTACTGTTATGTGCTTATAGGAAGCTCTAAGAAGCGCCCAAGGAACAGATGAGGGACAGACAGTTCCTCTAAGGATGTCCTCCTAATCCCCCATTTTTGGAGACTGGCTTAAATCTTGAAGCAGGAGCCTTAAGATCCCTTCCAGAGTTATTTGCATTAACCGTTTTAATTTTTCAATGGTAGTCTTCATCAGATATTGCTGAATATTGAGTATCCAAGGCTTTGAATGCAAGTTTTCTGCCTGTACACATACTGTGCAATTTCATGAATGACACTTTCTCCCCAGTAGTTTTAAAAACATCCCTGACTTGCTCTCCATGTGTCTAACCAGGCCAGTGGAATCCGTGCTCTACACTCCTTTCCCCGTTTCTCTCTGATCCCCTTACCTGCCTCCACTCCAAAGCAACGTGACTGAGGCTCTGAACCAGTCTCGTCTTCTGCAAGACCTCTCCTGAGCTGTGGTACATGGAGCACCACCAGGGCAGAGGGGGACAGCACATTCTCCAGCCTCATCCCAGCTGCAAGAAGGCAGACCTGCTGGAATGCCACGCTGTTTTGATTCAAGGGCTCCACCATGTTCCTCACAAGCGGCTTCACTGGCTCAGGCTATATCTGCATTCCTACTTGCCTTATGTCAAGGAAGGACCCCCGCAAGGCACCTAGCTGAAGCCTTCTCCTGCCCAGAGAGGCCTCTTACCCACTTGCACACCTCTAAGCAGTCGCAAGGAAGGACCAGCTCTTGGCTTCCACTCTGACATTCCTGTCCTCTTTGATAGGCAGCTCCAAGCGATTATCTTCTAGTATCAAAAATGCTCCCCAGCTGTAGTAACCTTCCTTTTTCTGATGGAGGATTTGGGGTATGCAAACAAAGATAAAAGCTCACTCACATGCTCATCTGTCCTAATTAAGTGTCAGCATCTGCTCGTGGATGGTGCGGCTGAAAGAAGAGTAGCAGCAAATCCATCTCTCGATTCCTAGAGATAACTGGTAGAGTTGCTGACACTCAAAGATGTTTGAATGTAGCTATATAAAATGAATGGAGTCATCTTCTGCACTCAGGTCTAGAAGGGCAAGGAATGAAGGCGCTAGGATAACTCTAGACTAGTCCTGCAGATCTTAAAATTCCCCAGGGTCAGTTTTAGGGCTTGGCAACCCCATGGGTCCCCATGCACTGCTGGCAAGTTGTAACAAGCAGATCTACACACTGCGACCCTTCCACCTCTGGCCAGCTAAGGGACATTTCACCAAGGGGTTGCCCTAACAGGTAAGGAGGGCAGAGGAAAGAAGCTAAAGGCAAGGAAAAAATAACTGGTCCTCGCCAGGAAAACAGAACAAACCACATGAGACACAGAGCAGAGGATTACAGATTTTTATTTGTCAAACTTTCCCCCCTAGTCTAGCACATTCTACAGTCTTGCTAGCACAGATGGTAACAAAGAGCCTGTAATAGTCCAGAAGTTACACTGCTACGGAGAGCAAACAAAAGCAGAGATTTATTATGTAAAAAAATTTATTGTGAGAAACGGGTGAAAGAGTTCAGAGGGGATGGGGTGGAAACTATGTCAGCTAGTGGTGCCTGCCCTGTGTGCAGCAGATGTCTGTGCTAGCAAGGCAGAAACCTTCCTTGGGATCGCACCAGGTGAAGACTCCACTTTGCTGGAAGCATCATTTCACAGAACCATCCCCACTGAGTTACGAAGAAGGCTCCTTTCAGGAGAAATGACCTATTTTCTACATAGCCAAACCTCTCAAGACACCTTGGGGAGCACCACAGGGTAGCACCATGCTGAGCACCATGGCACCAGCTGCAAACATCCCCTTCTCATCACACACCATAATGCTGCCTTAGCCAGAGAACCATAAATGCAACACCATCAGCTCTTTCACCTTCAGCTTCTGCTGCCTCTTCTCCCTGCTTTACACCACGATATTAGATGCGATTTTGGTTCCAGCAGAGATTGTTTTCCATCGAAACACATCAGGGTGCGGGGAGAGACATAAAGGTTACTGAAGAGAGGTGATCCCTTTCTTAAAGGGGTGAGCAACTGTGGTGATGGGTTACCACATGCTACTGAGCTTTCACTCAGATCTTTCACACTTCAGGAGTCGCCTCTTGCTTGCTTTTCCCCACATTAATTAGAACATGTTTTTCATTAGACATGCAACTGAGGCAAACCCTAAGCTACCCCTGTTCATGCTCAAGTCCCAAAGTTGATTGATTTGTTGTGGTTTTTTTTTGATAATGGGTTCAGACTTTATTTTGGTGACAGTCCAGGACACCACTCCCAAGGCACTCCTACCCATGGCACAAGACACAGGTTTTTCATTCCTGGAGCAAGGCTAGCCCTGAAGCATTTGAGTGTGGCTATAAATAAGCAACTAAGTAAGAAAACTAACAAATGATGATCTACATAAAAGCTTTCTAGGCATTTCCTTTGGAAAAGCTGATTAATGCTACTTGCTTCTATTATGAGCCTCATTTATGAATACACCCGGGCTCTGGAACGCTCCCACTGCTTTTGTTCCTCTCACTTACCAGGATAATTCGACTGCTGTTTTTAAAGCAGCACAGGGTATGGGATGACATGTTTTTAGACACACCAACAAGGAAAATTAAGGGCTCCAAGCAGCTTTCAATATTCCAAGCTCTCACAGGAAGCTGGGAGTATAGTAAAATATGCTTAAGTTATAAAGAAGGCTCAAGCAATTCGTTAAAGCCAGGTGTAAATAAAAGCAACAAGTCTGCCTCCTACTAGGCTCCGTGGGCCTAGTTACCCAAATCCTTCACAGCCCAGAGCTGCATGGTAGCCTCATGCTGTGAAAGATGGCATTTGATCCTCTGGAGATGAAGAAACTTGTAACCCGAGCTCAGTGAGGACAAGGAAAACGCATAAAGCGCAATGTAAGGCTTCACGCCAAGAGTCCCCTGCCCACTCCCCTCAGGCACTTATCCAGGAGCATCACTCCCCATGTCACTGGCCCCTTCCCTCCCCAGCTCACAGCTGCTCTCAAAATCCCAGCCCAATCCTTCAGTAGAGCAAAAACTAGCCCACAAGTACAGGGCCTGTGGTACTAATGCAGAACAAAGATTCACCAAGACAGTACCCTGAATCCAGCAGCAGTCAGTAGCAAACACTTTGGGCAAGAATATGAAAAACTGGGCAAGTACTGAGCAACCCCTGCCAGGTACGGCCTTTCAGCAAGCAGCAGTTTAAGAACTTTAAAGTTTCCTGTGTCCCATGAAGAAATATGCCAGGCTAGAAAAGCTCAAGGTTTATGAAAATAAGTTATTTGAGAAGGGGCTGGAGAACTCCTGAATTCTCTGCATCCCTGCCCACCGTGCCCATGATCCAAGCTATCCTGCTACACATACAAACGAGAAGCTAAGTTGTCTGCCTGAGCCTGCAACATTACATTCATGGTTTATTTGAGCACTCCCAGAGCACCATTAGTCTTCCGAACACCATCCTCAGCATTAGCGTGCTCTCAGGCTTCTACAACCACTTCCAGCTGCTGTTGTGTGGAGGAGACAGAGAGCACCTGCACAGACTGCCACAAGACAGAGACATTACTGTCAGCACACTGGTACAGCAGGACTCCAGCCAGAGGTGCTTCTGTCTCCAGTGCTGTCCCCAGGACACGCAATTCCCCAGGAGTCTGGCCTGTGAGTATGGAAAAAAAAAATAGGTAGGTGCTCTATTCCTCAATAAAAGGACAGGATCTCTCATGAACTCACACTGTAGGGCACCAACCACGATGAGCCTTGGTGTATCTGGGCTGCAGTTCCTTCAGCTGGAACAGGGTGAGGATGTGTACTAGCTGAGAGTATGTCAGATCTCCCCAGGGCGCTACCCAAATGCTGGGGGCCAGGCTCTCTACAGCCAGAAATCAGGCCAGATCCCAGTGCTGTCACACCTTGGAACAGCCTGAAGACAGCACTTCTTCCCCACAGACCAACCCAGCCAGAAACGTCTCACCGTGGATTTGCAGGTCTGAAGCACTGGTTACTAATATTGTCCTTCCTATTGATTTGGGCTCCGTTTTCATGAGAAATGAACTAGAGATTCACATATAACATGACCACACATAGCAGTGTCTTGTCCTTTGATACATGGCTGTGAAGCACAGGCAGCCAGTCAACTTGCTCTGGAGATCATGGGATTAATTTCCCCTCAGGGACCAAGCTGACCAAGTGGCATATTATGTGCCAAATAACACAAATCCCACCAGATCTATTAGCTGCAGCCCAGAATGGCCGATTCTTATATGCGGCATATGCCATCAGGTGTTTGTGGAAAGGGTATCTGTCCATTTGTGTAATGAACTAACTGCAGCGAGAATGTACATCCATGACTCAAGTCTGCAGGACCTGGGATCCAAGCTTAGGGGATCCTTTGTTTGTTACAATGAGGTGTGACCAGACATGCAGATTCTGGGTAAATTTGAAACATATCACCATGAGATCTGCCATGAAGACAGCCTTCAAAGCAAAGGTTATCAAACTATTCAAAGGCTCTGATGGCAGAGCATGCTAAAGATAAGACTGTTGAAGACTCCTTGTTGCAGGTAACCAGACAAACCACTCCTGTTCCAATCTCTACTCAAATAAAAATGCAATGAAACCCATGAAAACAGAGCAGACAAGGTGGTAAAACAGTCTGGCTCGTTGCACTGCATGATACAAACCTTCTGAACAGAAGCCACTGCCACCTTCAGAAAGGATTGGAGAGGCTTTCTGCCAGACCAAACCTACCAGAACACCATGAAAGCACCATGTCTCCCACAGATCCTGCCACTGCAAACACCAAAAACGTGACAGGAACATGCCAGCTAATGCTCTGAACTAACCTCTTGACTCCTAGCTTCTGTCCTGCAAGAACAAAGAGACAGGGCAGGATCCCAGGCACATCCCCAAGGGTGTGCCTACAGGTTTCAAGTTCCCCAGTAGTAGCAGAAACTTCAGCAATAAACCAAAAACCTTCGGAAACCAAAAAGCGAGCTACCAAATACAACTGATCATGCCCTCCATAAGGGCTACCCAGAGTGTCAGCAGATCTAGCACGATCAAGTCCAGTCCATACCATCTTCTTAGCAGACTAGGGAATCTGTCCTATGTATCAACTGCAGTCCAGCTACTTAAGGGTTTAGCTGAGAATGAGCGTGCTGTTAATGATTAACATTCCCTAACACCATGCTCTTGGCTTGGTGGGAGTTGCCAGTAGAGGAAAGAGACTGAGTAGCTACGGCTGAATGCCATGCCACACAGGCACCTTCAGCCTGTTCTGGGGAGAGCAGCCATTCCCCAGTTACACTGTGGTGCCCTTCCCACTTTTCCAATGACATTTTCAGTTTCTTGGCCCAAAATGCCTTAGGCCTGTCCCCTCCCATACTGTAGTGTTACTTGGTATCAAGGGGACAGATGCAGCAAATGTGGGGTTTTTGTTTTGTTTTTGTTTTTGTTTTTTTAATCCAATAATCTCATTTTCAATTAAAATATATAATATATATTTAAAAAGGTTTAGAAAAGCTTCTATGTAATTTGCAGCTACTTTTACATATAGATTACAATAATGTACAACTCTTCCCCAAGGTGGTTTGAAACCACGGGGACCTGCCAATTTTTTCCCCTCAATCATATACATTATCAAACATCAACCGTGTTTGTTCCTAATACAGCTCTGAAAAAGAAGTCTGTCACTGGTACCTTTTCAGAGGGAGAGACGCCTAATATGCCTAATGGGGACATACTTAACATTGGCTTCATATTCACTGTAGAAAGTTCCCAAATTAGTAAAAAAATATTTCATCTATAGAAAATGCCCTTCTGAAAAGCAACCAGGGCTCTGTTAAGGCCACACCCAGGCTTTCCATTTCTCTGCAGTAGCAAGACAGATCAGAAACAAACCCAAAATGATGTTTTTATGTCCCAGAAACAGCTATTAGCACCTGTGCTTATTTTACAGCAGTCTGGTGTATCGGGAAAGTGCTGAGAACAGCATAGGGACTTCTCGAAACAGGCTTCTGATTCAATGGGGCTCAGTTGGCACAGTGAAAAACTCAATGTCCTCCTGTTCCACTCGGGGGGACAAGAGGTAGCCTTCTACACCACGACCACCACCCTTCCCTGTAGAACAACGATGGGTGCTCTGGAGATGGGCACACTGAAACCAACCCCTGAAATGGCACACCCTTTTCCCACAGGGCTTCCACCTACAAGCTCCTGCCAATTCCTCTGCGAGTCTGTGGGATACCAAGTGCGCATCCGGTGGCTTAATGAAAACGTCCAACTACTTTGCCCCAGAATGCAAGCCAAGCGACAGCAGAGCCAGCCCTCCGCCAGCCCGAGGCACTGGGAGACTTTCTGCCATAGCAGAGAGAGGATGGCTATTGAGAGATTCCTCCAGCTCCAACTCTTCACATGGGAAAACGCTATTGCCTGGCACAGAGTCTTCTGGCCGAGGTTTTTACCAGGGCTCCTCTTTGGACATGTACAGCCCACGGTTTCTCCAGATGGTCCAAGGCAGGGTCAGGTTTGTAGGAAGAGCTGCGGCACATAACAGGATTATTATTTTTAAACCCTTCCTGTTGCAGCCAGATGCAGGTTGCCCCTTCTTCCCAGGTGGGCAGCCCCTTCTGCCCAAGGCGTGGTGTGCAGGGAAACCGAATCCAACGTGCTCCATTATTTTCTCTGCCAGGGGTGGGAAGTGAAGTCAGAACCCGATGTTCAAAACCTGAAGGACACTAAGAAGAAGAAAAATAAAGTGAATGGTTAGATCTCAGCTTCAGTGGGAACTCTGGATGCACAGACAAGGAGTTAATTACTATCTATCAGCCCCTGCTGTTCAAAGGATGCCAACTTCCAGCAAGGAACAAACACAGATCATAAGAGACCTTGATCAATGGAGAGTCAAGTGGAGGATGCAACTGCTCAGCTCCAAGCTTCAGGGTACGAACGAGACAGAAAAACAAAACAAAAGCACAAAGGTCAAAAGTAAGCACTCCTCCTGTAAGCTGATGGCACCAACAAAGCTCTGCAAGATAAGGAGGCTTAAAGAAGGACTTGGCTAATACCAGAGGCATTGCAGGAAATCAGCAAGGAAGAGGAAAATTACTCTTCACTTTAAGCAACCACAAATATCAATTGGTAGGGAAAAGACTAAAAAAGGGATTTTTAGAGATCACACACTAAAACTGTTTATGCCCACCCACTTAAAGAAATCCTACCTACAAATAATTAAACGTTTCTAGATATCTTATTTCCCCACAAGTCTAAAGATCCCTTCTCAGGTCTTCTGCCTCACCTCCACAAAGCTGCCACAACTCATTCAAACAAGCCTTGGTCTAAGCACACTTAAGATACTGACGTAAAACCTCCACCGTAGGTCTATGATCCTCTTTGGAAGGCAGAATAGCAAGATAAATGTAGGGCATCCAATCAGTTGCATTCAGTAATAGTGAGCATGAAATAAACTTGTGGAAAGGGAAAGAAGCTACAAGAGGGAATCAGCCCTGAACAAGAAAAAAAAGTAACTCAAAACAGAAGCCAGAGCAACAGGCTACTTTGGGAAACTCCAAGTTGATGGGGCTTTTTTTATTTATTAATGTTCTGATAGACAGAAATACAGTGTTTGGACCAAAGGGAATCAGATAGAGCACAGCAAGAAAACCATGAGTCCAGACCAAGCTGGGCAAGGGATAAAGAGTTCTCCAGACTATGAAGCTATAGGAAGTCTAACTGAACAACTAAAGATCGTTAACTAATGTCCACCAAAGAGTGGATGGACTTTACACTCATCAATGAGGCACAAACTGTACCACTGTTCGAAAGAGGAAATTCTATTCCCAGGTATTCCTCCTACTGGCTTGCAGAAATACGTAACACAGAGGTAGATGAGTAAGCCCCGAGCTGCTCAGAGACAGCAGGTGGCCACCCACACTTCCCACGACCAGAATGGAGGACATTTGCATTAAGCGCTGAAGGCCAGAGTGGTTGCCCAAGATTGAGCACCTGCATGCCATGGTCTAATTCCAGCTGTGGCTACCCTTTTTCCATGACCTTGCTCACTAAGGCTCCCATAAGTCACTGCATGGCTTGCACATCCAGTACCTTAACCAGTAAATGGCAGGCTTACAACTAAGTGAGCCACAGCTACCAGACAACAGCAGCAGAAGTTGTAGAATTTATATTTTTCCTAGTCAAGGAAAGTATTCACACACGGACTTTCTTCCTCTGCGGCTAATAGCTAGGTTTGTAGGTGTTGCATTGCTGCTGGGCGGAGGCAAAGTTTCAATGTTTGATCTCTAATCTCCAAGTAAAGAGACACAGGGTTCAAACAGACTCCTAGTGAAACTGTGGACAAGCTCTTCAGCATTTAACTTACAAGAAGGGGATAAAGTCATGTCAGCTTTGAGCACCATGGGTAACATCAACTAGCTTGTGTCTTCCCAAGTGCTGCAGAGAGACTAAGTATTTATTTCTAAAGATCTTCTCTTGCCTACAAAGAGAAGTATTTCCCCAGTTCCAGTTTGATTCTGGCTGTGCAAATCAGAGTGTGATCACTGACATTTACTGATGAACAGTTTTTTGCTCCGTGTTATACCCGTAACTGACCCAGAAGGCTACAGGTTAAACCCACAGTAACTACTTACAAGGACAGCTTTACGTTAGCTATCACTTAGAGTAGCTTTTCCAACGTGAATTTAACATGGAAAAAACACATTCATAGAAAGGATATGAAAGGAAAAAAGCCTGTCACACTGGAACAATATATAGTGGCAGCCATGCTTTCGCTGAACAGTGATTTCCAAATAGGGACCCTAATAACTCACTGCAGTAACAGATTCAGAGAAGGGAGAGATGACACAGTCTCGACCTCCTCACAGACACTAATGTCTACAGCTCACTTGGTTTTGGAACTTGCAAATTTGAGAAAACATTCTGCCTTCTTTTCCCAGGGTCCTTCCTGGCCTCCAGTAACACTCCTACTTCTCTCCATGTGTGCCCTGTTCCCCCTTCCTTAGAAACCTGACCCACCTCTCCGTCTTGGCAGCGTTTTACACAATACTTGCTCTCCTTTGGGGAAAAAGCTCCCCTTCATCCCACTCCACGGATTCCAGGACACAGGCAAAACTGAAAAGCTTTGCAAAGCTCAGAAAAAGCAAACATAATCTAAGGACAGAATAAAAGGTTTGAGACAAAGCACGCTGAACAGGGCATCACTTCTCCCCCAAGTTGTTAAGAATTGTTCACCGAGAGGCATGTAGGAGCTACGCTTTCTGCTGAAACACGATACTGGTTCAGAACTTGTTCCAGATCTCACTCCTTTCTTAGTGAGCATGTGTCCAGCATATTTCCCAGAAAGTATCACTTCAGCTTCATGCATGGAACAAAGCAAATCCAGGGTTTTTAACATCAGATAGCTCCTCTGTTTTGATTAAGCAATTCACATGCTAAGTATGGAATAATAAAGTGGAACAAGAACATAACCATGCTGTTAAGAGCTCATGTTTTCCCTCTTAAGCATTTGATTATAACCACAGCTTCACCAGTACTAGACCCTACCCTTTGATAAACATTTCCTCAGCTTCTCTGCTTTACACTCGTAAGGAAAAAAAAAAAAATCTATACCTGGTATTCTGTAGACAGAGGTCTTGTCTAGGTAATTAATGCACCCAGGACTGTAGGACAGCTTGCGTATGTTTTGAAAAACATTTCACCCCTGCAAAGTCAATGTATTTCCCAAATACCATGGCCTGCCCTAGCATGGCATGAAAATAAAAAAAAAACCCAAACAAAAAAAAAAAAACACAAAAGCTCAGAACAATATCCAGTGGAAACACTGCTCAAAAGGCCACAGCCTTTGTTACTAACTTGCAAACAGTCCGAACACGGATGAAGGATGCCAATGTTTTCTCAGGCAAATTTGTCTTTGAAATCAAAACTGAGTTTCCATATTCCACCTGAAGTTAGGATAACTTCATTAATTCAGCAATAGCACAGTTAACAAATGCACAAGACTATAAAAAGCCCCATACGAAACAGAAAAGCTTGACTGATCCTCCCTCTCTACAGTAAAGAGATCTGTTAAGTACAGACAGAAGAACATTACTAATAAATTAAATCCTAAGCAGTGTGGTCAGACTTGGAATAAGAGGGAGTTAAATTGTGTTTAAAAAGTCAATATATAGTGGTGTATCAATATGTTCACAGGGTTTAAGTACTACCTGCTCAAAGGACAGCATTTCACTTTGTCTAGATCCAAGACACTTGTCTAGAATGGCTGTACTGGGGCAGGGCAGAAAAATATTTAACTTAATGTCTGGTCTCCAGCATGAACAGAAGTAGAAATCACCAGAAAATTTAGATTGAAATGACCTCCAGAGGTCACCTAGTCCAAACTACCTCCAGGTTACTCAGGTGCCTATGAAGAGTATTAAGGTCAAGTACATGATAATGTCACTCAGTTTCCATCATTTTGAAGCTCAAGGACTTCCCACAACTGAAGCAGTATCTGCAATTTGCCCTTACTTCTGCCTGCTCAGCTGCACAGTATTAGGGGTTGAATTTGCAACACTAACAAATACTATATCTGCCTCCTAAACAGGAAATATTCTCGGCAAGGCTTCCACTTTCCAACCAATATTCAGCCTATGCTCCAGACCATAAAAGAAACTGTGCATTTTTTGTTAGCTAACTGAGCTCCAACTGTGAAGTATGCCTTCAGCTCCATTTCTCTCATTCTTCAGCTGCCTCAGTGGTTAAAGAGCTTCAAATCAGAGTGTTACACCCTCAGAGAACAAGACATTTTCAACTCTTGCTCTCATATAGACTATTTGCCAAACTGACTCTAGAAATTTTTGTGCAAATATGAAAGATCATTGAAGAGGCAGCTTTGCTGTGCATGGGATAGCACTAATGCATCCTTCCTCCTTCCTTCTCCATCCACACTGCATACTCCTGTTTCCCATTCCCATTCCAATAATGGGTACATAAGCAATTCAGTAGTTAATGCTGAGCTTACCAGACTTTACAGACACTATCCCAGATAAGGGAAGGGCAGAAGGTCTGATATCTGAGGGTGATTGTGTCCTGCTACATACAGGGCAAAGCAGGCAGTCGTGACACAGACACGCTTTGCAACTATACATACTAGAAAATTTTGCACGGGTAATAATAACCAGGATAGAAACACAGTGTGTGTGCTTGGCTCAGTTCAATCATTCTATATATATAGGATCATGTCTTTATTTATGGAATCAGCACATGCTCTTATGCCAACTTCAAAGCTATGGGCATTGCATGGCAGAGACCGACATCCTTTGGAAACAAGAGACAACAGGAGTTTCATTCAGGTTGCTGCTCTACTCCATAAAGGTGTTTACTACCTGGTAAGTTAAATCTACCTACCTTTACACAGCTTTTTCTCCTTCTAAAAGGGAATGCAGCTCTCCCAGCAGCTTTTTACTCAAAGAGCACTTGCACTTCTAAAGAGGTATCTTTAACTGCTGCAGAGTTGGGCACAAGAACCATCCCAGACAGGGCTGTTCCCACTACAGAGCTGTTGCATTTTACATAACTACACCTACCTTTTTGTGCTCCTGAAGTTAACTTGGTACCCAGGTATGGTTGGAGGCCTGCGAAGTGCTGGGATAGCTGGGAGTAGACAGAACAGGTTCAAAATTGAAGTCCAGTCCTTCTCCATCCATGAGTTCACTGTTAATTATGTAATCCATATCACATTCAAGGTTCTCCATGTACATGTCAATGTCCAGGTCAATGGGCAGCCTGTCCTGGTTCAATCCCAAGGGAGCAGGGCTAGCAGAAGAAAGAAGCAGTGGACTGCCCAGCTGGACTGATTGGGCAATTGTTGCAGAAACTGGAGCCTTCAAACTGGTGATGCTGGCAGTGTTTTGAGGAGATGTTACTATGGGAAGCGTTGATGGCAGAACACTGGTACTGACCGGTTCTGCCTGCTGCTCTGTAGGCTTTCCTCGTGGATTGCCTGAGCTTATCTTACTCTGGGCGGCTTGTCCACCTAGAAGCAGAAGAGTTCGGCTGCTCATCCTGTTACCAGTCTGTGGGAGAACTGGATCCACCTGAGTCATCATGACATCCCTTGGAGGCGGAGAGCTGGGTGTCAGAAGAGCTTCCAAGGTCTGAGGGGCAGAGAAATGGCTGACAGAACTCTGCAGTGAGATATCAACAGGGTTAAACAGGGAATTGCCAAAAGTAGAGGTCTGACCAGCTGCATTTGGGCTCCGCAAGGAAAAACTGGAATCTCTCTGGATCTGACCACTTGAGGCAGATTGCTGGGTAGATAAAACAGATGAGCTGGGAGACATCAAATTTAATCCATCAATGAGCTCAAGCTCCTCAGTCACAGTTGGCGGAACATTGCTGGATGCACTGGAGTACACTAGAGAAGGAAGCAGCTCTTCATCGTGGAGGTCATCCTGCTCCGTCAGGATAGGAGAAAGCCTGGCACTAATGGTGCTTGCATTGGAACTGGTTCGAGGCCGGAAGGTGTTCCACACATCAGAGTCCTCATTGCTTCTTGAGGACGGGCTCCCAGGCCACTTAGGGAATTGGGAGCCAGGACTGTCAGCAGCGGATTCTGGAGCAGACTGGAGAGGAGACTTCTTTTTGGATGCTTTACCTCTGACTTTTGCAAGTTTGCTGCTGTTGTCCATGGAGGCAGCTCTTCTTCTTGGTGCTTTTCCACTTTTACCACCCTCAGGATTGAGCATCCACCAAGAGCTCTTCCCTGTGGCTTCATTGTGGACTTTAATGAATTTGCTGTGCAGGGACAGGTTATGTCTAATAGAGTTCTGAAAAAAAAAATTTACAGGATATGAGGACCTGACAATTGACACACCTACCACCTAGAAACCTCACAAGCATAAATGCATTCAGACAGTATCCAGAGAAGAAAGTTGTAACAAAGACCTACCCATAAAAAACCTGCTACTTCTGCTTGAACATGCTTGACAGCACTAACAAGCAGTGCCATGTCTCACTGTAGCACCAAGGGTAAAACTACCATGACAACTAGCAAAATACTAACACAAAAGAACTTTTTAAGACCATAAAGAATCTGCAAAAACTACACATATAACAGAGCAAGTAATCAAATTCCCAAATACAGCTTGCAACTTCAACATGAGTGTAACTGAATTTGAGCTAATGCTGCTCCCACCCTTCTGCCAATCCCATTAGCCAGCATAAGCCTGGCTGAACTTTTTAATTTTTATATGGCTAGCTTTCAGACGGATTCGAGCACAGCATAGCAGTGAATCATATAGACTGGGTGAAAAGAAATGGCAAAACACTTCTAATTCAGTATGCCCATTACCATATTCATCCCAGAACCACAGGAACAAGAGAGAAACTTTGTGGAACAAGAGTCCTCGTAATCCTGGAGCCTGCCAGCCTCATTCTGCAAGGAGGCAGTACGCTCTCCCTTGTGTGCATTTCTAATGGCGTAAGATGTTCAGCAGAGAGTGCACTCCCACACAGTACATGCCAGTTTTAGCCTCTCCCATCTTTCCGTTTGGCAAGCCACACATTCCTTGCCTCTCCCTTCTTTTGGTTTAGTTTTGCTGAAAACTGCAAGCTAACATATCTGTACACCATCATCAAACTGAATTTTCATCCTGCAACTGATAAACTCCCCGGTATTTTAGAATCAGCAAGCAATAATCTCATTGTTTGAGCAGATCCTTCATAAACTCCCCCTGAGGCCAGCGTCATGCATTTGTTTGATATTTGCATTTAATTTGTTCAGATGGTCAAATTACACATCATTAAAAGGTGCTACACTGGTAGCATAACAGCGGCTCAAGAGCAACATCTTTTTCATACAAACTAAAAGGTATATAGCAGCCTTCAGATTCCATGCATGCTCTCTTAATTCTGAACAAAGTTAACTGTGCTTTTATCATCCTTTCCCACCACCTCTGAACACAGTTCTTTCCTGCCTGCTGCTTTCCCTCTCCCCACCCTTTTCCTCTCGGACAAGTCCTCACCATGCTAATTTTGGCCACCTCACCAAAAGTACTATCCTAGAACAAAGCAGATGTAGATAAACAATACAAGGCAAAGTGGAAAGTTTTCATGGAAATGGAAGGAGATGTGAGAATCATTCTATGTTAGCTTTCGTTTTAATCTTTGGCTGTTGCGGACTTGGAGAAGACTGGCTGCTCGTTGTGATCAGTATCAAAGGATACGTATGCTTTTACTTGGAGAGCACCCCAAGGGTTACTGTGGAACACGTGTCAGTCAACGCTCTTACATAGTTTTACTATTTGAGTTGTTCACAGGAATAGCTATACAACACTCCTGCCTGGCATCTTCTCTAAATCAAGCTTTCTTTTCCTTCAAGTCTTGAAAAAAGTAATTCAGACTGGTACCCTGTCTCCTGGAAGGCCGTTGCTTTCATTTCCAAAGATTCCCCCCCTCCCTTCCCAGCTAAATGTGCATGACTTTGCATGCATACTGCTGCAGCAATAAGAACCACTAGATTGTCACTAATTCTTCATTTATTCTCCTGAAATTAATCTGTGAACTCATGATGACACCCAGTCCCGTCAGGAATGACACAGTAGCTTGTACACACAGTATGCATTTGGAGTCTCATAACCACCCATTTTTTAGCTCCATTTACTAAAATGGAACTTCAAACCAATAGGTTCAGGATTTCAGAACTTCACAACTAACTATATTCCGTTTTCTTTTCATGCATGGCTACAGCCAGGTTTTAATTCCTGTGTCAGCAAAAGCACACTGCACTGGTGCAAGCGTTTCTGCACTGGTGCAAGCATTTCAGTAACACTGAAACCTCAAGAAAATTAGCACTTCGGGTATCATAAGTGACAATTTTACTAACTAGTTTCCTAGTTTTTTGGCTGAAAAGCACCTTGAAATAAAACATCTTGGAATAAGACTAGGATTCACATGAACGCAGATATACGAAGCCTGGTACCTTTTATGAAACAGTCTCAAAAGTGTTTTTACATGTTACTGCTAAACTGACATAACGGCTAATAGCTGCAGAAACAGATAATTACCATACCACTCCTTCCTTCCTCATCTTGAAGCTCCCTTCCTCCCATAACACAAGCATCTGTGACCCTATATAAGCTGGTTCAGAGAGCTAACCCAATCGAAAAGCAGCCCTATCCTTCCTTGAAAATTACTTTTCCTGCCTCTTTTATCTCTGCCTGTTTATGAACTGCCTCGCTGTGGGGGGTCAAGCACCGAAAACTAAGGAAGAGAACAGAACGTGTGGTTGGAGGCAGAGGAAAAAACCCGAACGCTTCTTACATTAGGGTTAACTGCTGTCAAAACTGCAATGCCTAAATTATCACTTTTGCACCTCTCCTGCAGACTTTGTGAGGCAGCTCACGACCACAGCCGCAGCACCCAGAGCTGTAACGCACCTGCATGACTGAGCTTGCCTGCATACTGGAGACTCAAGTCCAGAGAGTCCAAAATACAACTGAACCGATGCACCTACCAGCCTGGGTGCTGTGAGACAGCACAAGAGATTCACACTTGCACACCGCACACTCCCCAGCACAAGAATGCATCTACTAGAAGGATTTAATACACCTAGCATATGGAGGACACCCTCAAATCTCATTGAGAAAGTGAGGGACAAATCAATTATGCTAAAATAATCACAGAACTCCAGGTCAAACGTGACAGGAGAGGAAATGACAGAGTTCAGTCACCCAGGCAACCCTGACGTATTTCCTTGCTCCATGTTAAGCAACTCAAACTAGAAACATAGATGACATTAACTTTTTAGATGCTCAACGTCAGCAGCACAGGAGGATCCCAGTTGGTCTGAGCACGTGCAATCCACACAAGATCTTGGCTCTGCAACATCTTTAACCATAAGGAAGCATGACCTGAATGAAGAGGCACAGGCAGGAATCCTTCAAATCCTTAGGGACCTCTTCAACAACCAGAGGTGGTTATTGCCATTTATTCAGATATCTTAGAGGTTCTTATGGATGTATGTTGAGTATTGCGGTGAAAAAAAACTCCAGTCTGTGTCTCTAATCCATCACAGATCAAAGATGATTCCTGTAAACCACATTCAGACAAAACCTGTCTGAAATTAATGACAGATATTATGCAAAAAATTAAAGTTTGGCTAGAGACGTTTATCGTACACTGAGGGGTGGACCATTCACTAGGTCCCAACCACTGTGTGTACAAGCTAGGATATATGGACCAGCCATAGAAGTGTGGCTAGCAGCATACACAAACTAATTCCTGTATCTCAGTTACCACAATATTAAAACATCATCTTTGATAAAATCTTCTAGCCCTATTTAAAGGACAGGAACACTCCTCGCCGTCGTACCAGGCTTGCCCCCACACCAGTGTCAGCACTGCTTTGGACCCTGCCCAGCACCAAACAGTGCTTTGGTCTCAGGATGGGGAATTAGCCACGGGAGCTTGGCAGCACAACCAAGCAATTATCCTGCCCGGTCAGCCTTCTGGACAACTGCCATAGACACTGAGATACTATGGAAAATGCACAAGTGGGTCATACAGAAGACAGAATGCCAGTAACAGCCTTTCCAGGGGACTATACAGCTTTGTAGGTAAGGCTGATGTTATCTACCATAAAACTGAAGTTTTACTCAGAGTAGGTCAGAACATTCAGGATGGTTTCTTCAGACTTTAAGGTTCCTCACACTAAAAACAAGCTTAAACTCACCGTCCTGTGATGTACTTTCTTCTAAGCACCAATGTGACAGGAGCCCGGAGGAGCTCATCCATGCAGCAGCAGTGCATGAACTGTGCTAGCAGAGCACTCGGGGTGAAGCACAAGCTACGCTGAGAAAGACACAAGAAACAGTAGCTATCCTTGAAAATTTTGTGCTTGCCCAGTGATTTTCAATCACTGTTCCATAGCGCCAGGGCCATTCTCCCAGGAAACGTCAAGTTTCTACTACAAACCACAGAGGCAGACTTCTTAAGAAAAAGTCTCTCTCAAGAATAAGTGACAGAAGAAAAAAAAAAAAGATATGCAATCACTGCAGCTGCCTGTAATACACTCTCACTGCCTTGGAGGCATACAAAGAACATGGTCACATCCCAGCACAGGGCCATGTTCCAAAGCCAGGCCTGTAATTGTGCCGAATTATCATTTGCCATGGTATTCTTGGGAGGCTGCAAGGGCAGAACGCCCCACCTGCTGCATTTGTCAGTGCCTGTCTCAGCACTCACGCAGCCACTTGGCTCCGAAGGCTTCAGGAAAGTCTTCATTGCAGAGATTTTGCAAAGTTACGCTCCAGCAAGTAAACAACTGCTCCAGAGCCAGGGAGCTAAAACATTTCCCCATCAATCTCCTTCTAGAAGGCACATGTGAGCACAGATGTCAAGCTCGGCAGACAGGGAGCTGTATCTTAGGAATAACATTTTCCTTTCTGTAATCTTTTAATGGGAGCCCAGAAGAAGAAAATCCTAGCTCTCTAAAAAGCAAAGTCTGAGGCAATTTACAAGTTTACCAAGACAGGCAGGCATATACAACAAAACCTGTTCAGGATTAGATAGAGCAGAAGAAACTTGTTGGAACAAGTAATACCAGCAGCCCAGGAGCAGCCTTCCCTGAGGACTGCCTGGAAAATTAAGCCGTGCTGCAAGAAATAATCTTTCAGCAAAGCAGCTTCCCAGAACAAAGTGGCAGGGACCAGGAAAGAGTAGCAGCAAAATCTTCAGGTAATTTGACTGGCATTGCACGGGGCAGATGGACTTTTGCCAAAAGACTAGCTCTCCCCCACTTTTGAGGGGGACAACTATACTCTATAAGGCTTCAAATAAAAAAAATAAATCTTGTACTTCCATACTTATTCATGGCATTACACCTTGTTTGGGAGAAGGAGCTGTTAGTGTCACTTTAAGGAGGGCTAAGTATATGTCACTACATTGCGATGGTGGGCCCTCACCACAGTTGACCACTCATCAGTAAGTTTTATCCCACCTGAAAAATAGGACACCTGGTGACCCCACACTCACACCATCATCCTGCTCCTATGCACTGTCACCAGCCTCATCTTCCACTCCCAGCACTTCACTATCCTTCCATCCACAACACCCTGCCATGCCCAGCTGCCTTCCTCCCTCCTCACCTAGGCCAGAACTACTTGCTGTGGCCAGACCACTTAAAGACTAATGGGATTAGAAGGTAAAAGATTCTGTTAAAAGAGACTGATGGATAAAAGCCACCCATGTTCCTCAGGTTTCCCTGCTAGACTCTTCACTACAGCCTCTGAACAACCATCATTCAGCTTCTGTTCGTTATCTTCCCCCCTACTTTAAGGAAACCCAGCTACGTTGCCAGTAGCTGGGATACAACATCTCCCTGCTGCCAGGACTAAGCCACATGGCTAACACCACATGAATGCATTTGGAGGCATACCAGGTAGTGGCAACCGTCCAGCACTTTCCACCCACCCCCAGCTACTCTGGATTTGAACAGCCAGACTCTCCCTCCCCTTGCATGGCAGCAACTTCCAAGAAACCAAAATAATCCCAACTTAACAGAAAGCAGCACCTACAACACTATTAAAGATTAACTGGACTTAAATCAAGTACCAACGACGACAGCAATGACATCACTATTCCGATTTGATTTAGAACGCAAAATTCTTCATTTTTAGTGTCAGAAGGTTTAATGGGGAATTCAGGCACGTGAACTTAGGAGTAAACGCTATGGGCTTTCTCAGCACGGTCAACAGAAAGTAGCCTTCTTTCTTCACAGACTGAGGTTGATGGCTCTGTGCAGCAAAGAGATGCAGACTCTAGACTGAGCTTCCCCTATGCACAAACCTGCACCAGGCTGAAGGTCAGGCAGAATTATACTTTGCTCAGAGCTAAGATGCTGAGTTTAAGTTTCATGTTTCCTTTGGCTTTATGGCATCAAATCAGTTATGCCTTAGTGAGCAAAGATGGGGAAATATTTTGAATGTCTTCTCAAACCATCATCTTGAAATTATCATTACCAAAAGTCAAAAGCAAACCTGTGTAAAGTGTTCCCACCAGATGTTCCTTTCCAGATAAAGGGTTTCTTTGTGAAATTAAAGAAAGCTCTCCTGATAGTGATCTGGGCCCTTACCTGTCCGTGTTAAGAAGCTACAATTCTGACAAGTCTGAGCCAAAAAATCTTCAAGGATACAGGGACACTCCAGCACAGTCCAGACGGATATAAGCAAACAGCTAATTTGACTATTTTAAGAACTGACCACTGCTTTTTTGTAGATCTGACTACAGAAAAAAACCAAAAGCTGGCTGAACAGTAGTCAACTTGCCAACAAACAACAAACTTTCCATCTTTACCAAAACAAGTGTTCACATAATTTTGTATCCACCGAACTGGAATTTATTTGCAAGGCGTAAGGATAACCTGGCAGAACTGATCAGCTGCAGCACAGTAGAAATAGTCCAGAAGATGGACAGGCTTGCTTTTGTCTGTTGGCCTATTACTCTTTCATGGAGGAGCTTCAGAAGGCCACAGGATGAGCAGCTGCTCCAACCTGAGGGAGCTCTGCAAATGCTCTGCCAGGAGGTCAGACATCCTCAGCTCTGGGAGAGACCGGGGACCTTCAGAACCAGTGCTATGGCACTGGAAGCCAGTGAAGTTGCTCTATCATCATAAACTGAATTGCAGAGTGCATGCAAATAAGCACCTGAGATCCCTCAGCCAGGTCTCCCTATCCATCTAGTCAACAGTTAACATCAACTACGGGCAATATGCATATAACACAAGCATGGAATGGAAGGGTTTAAAGTAAAATGCTGCCCACTGTAATGAAGATTAAGAGCTAGCTGAGCTTCCAGATGGATGACACCTCCTGTTTCAGACAAGCAGAATGCTTGGTAATTTTTAATTCGTAATACAGCTACTTGAATTGTTGCACATACGTATGTGTATATACATGTACACATTTGAATTTAAGTGAATGCAAAGTACCAGAATGCAGAGGTGTGACTTCAGCCTCCTATAACTAATGCAATACTGCAGAATCATTTGGTTTTTCCTTTACATTGCACGCATAGGAAACGTCTGATTTTTGCTTCAATTAAGTGCCTTTGGAGGGTGAAAGGATGGTATTAAAGTTCATTCTGTTCCTACAAAAGGAAAGACAACAGCTTTGGGAGAATACACAGAATTTTTCACTGAGAAAAGACTAGTCCTTAATGTTGCTCACTGTGTCAAACTTGCTCATACTCACGGACGCAAGAAATGCAACAAACAGTGCAAACTGCTTCAGCAGGGTTTATGCACTTCTACTTTGTTCAAAACCCTCAACACCTTCCTCCCTCAAGTATTCTCAAAGCCAGAAGGAATTATCCTCTTATCCACAGAGCATCTTGCAGAGCACGGAGGTGAGGATTACAAAGAAATCCTGCGACACACCCCTGCAAGGACACTTCTGCCTTTCAGGCTGGTTAATTCTTAACTTCAGCTGAATTACTGCAGGGAAAGGGCAGACTGCACACCCAGCAAATCTGTCCTTTACAAAGCACTTGAAGCAGTTCAAGAACAGCAAACACCACCTTCCTCGAAAACACAGATTCTTCCGGAATTCACAGAGGTTACACCCTGGCAGTCTGTAACAGCTGTATTTCCCCTAATTGTATAGTGGAGTAGGACAGCTGTAAAGTAATTATGAAGCAACAATGAGTTTATGGGGTTTATATTAACTAAAGCAGATTTTAAAAGTTTTTAAAGACACATTTCTTTTAATTTCCCATTTAAAAGTCTCTGTTAGAACTACACTACATACAAACAGGACATACTATCAGTATGGCTTTGCCCAAACAACACAGAAGTACCAGAACTCTAGGAGCTGTAGTACGATTTTAACAGGCATCAAAATGCTACACCAACATTTAGCAGCAGCTCCACATTAATTTCCTTTATCCAAATTCATTCAGTTCAAAACTGAGAAACCAATAAAGCTAAGACAACTCAAGAAATTTTTCCTTTACTTTACAAATTAAAAAAGATGTAAGCAGAGCTTCGCAGCTCTAAAAATAACAAGGAACAGTGAAAACAAAAAACCAGGCAGGTCCATCACCCAACTGAAGAGAAATCTTTTGTTTATTCAGTTTGTCTTAAATATAGAACACGCACCTATTAAATTCACTCTAAGTCTGTAAAATCAAATTAAACTGATTTGATTGATTCCACATCTTTAAAACTCTGAATGTCTAACCTGCCTTCATCTAATGCACCTTGATGCAAATAGACTAAAATAAGTAAAACAAACAAAACCTCTTGCAAATCTATATAACTGTATGTTAACATAAAGCAAGACTAGAAGTCAGTGCTCTGTGGTCACACGTGATGGGGCATGCACCCTGCCAAGCCCTGCCAACAGGATTTGAGAGAGTGAGCAGGGAAGCAAATGGAGCAGAGGGCATGTAAGATTAACGACATACCCCCTACATACCAACCCAAACTTTGACAATATTTGTTAAAAATGAAAACAATTTTTAGGAGAATTTCCTCTGGCATTTAAACAGTTTCAACTGTATTTCTATCACTGTTTTCTGTTTGCTGGGTAAAGTCAAGGGTTTTAAACTGCCCTAATCATAAGGCAGGCTGATTCCCACCACAGCTGCTGTCATTCTGCCCTCCCTCATCTTTCCTGGCAAGAAGTTTCTGTTCTCTTCCCCTACTAAAGCCAGCCAGAATTAGTCCATTCCCAGGCTGAAAAACTACAAACAAATTTCACGCTGAAAAGTCATCACAGAACAGCTACAGCAAGAGCGTCTGAGCAGGGACCTCAACCCTCCTATGTGCACAAATTCTCAACTCTGCCTTTCTGCAAGTTAAATCCAACTGTACGTTTCCCAAAAGTGATACATGAATAAAACACAGAGTAAAACTAAAGACTGATGATCCCGTTACACATGAATGAGTATAACAAAAGAACAGTCATATTGAATCAAGCCAGAAGTCTACCTATTCCAGAATCCAGTCCGGCAGGACACTTCACTATATTCCACCTTCCCCACGATATCTGGGGATGCATTTCAGAAGCCACACTGAACTTTAGCCTCAGGCACTACTGTCAAACAGATACACATTCCTAAACAGAAAATGCACCAGTTCCATAAACTGCCTGCCAAAATAATGTGACTTCACGCAGCAGCAGCAGGACCAGGACAGCACACCTAGCCTGAGGAAACAAGAACTATCTTCCAGTGAGACCAACAAATCTTCTGAAGAGAAAGAAAATGCACCCAAGCACTGTCCCAAATCAGAACTTAATAAGGCGGATTCAACCTGCACAAAGGAGGGAAAAAAAAGAAGTCAATTTTAATCAAACTACATGCACTCTCACAAGAATTGTCAGTGAGCCAGACAAATGGGAAAGGTAAAAAGTTTTCTATCAACCTGTGCCAGCCTAAGCTGTGACAGCTGCGTCCCTCTTGCCACATTCCTACCCTCTCTCTAGCAAACATTCGCACTTACGCAACCACATGGTGTGCCACTTCAGAGAGCTGAGCCAGCTGAAAGCTAACCTACCAGAAAAAGCTATCCATTCCCCCTCCCTCCCTCCCCCCCAAATTAACTCTCTGTGCTGACTTACTGCTTGGTCACAAGGGCAGAGGAACACGTGGCTGGAGTCACGGAAGCCCCAAACCACATTGGCCCAAGCTGCTGCAGAACTGCAGCATAGACAAACTGCTAACCAACACCACAAGCGGAGAGGTACAGTGCAAACAAGAGCGTGGCGTCAAGTGTAATTCCAGCAGCGAGAGCAATATATCATGCTTTTTAGACTCCAGTCACCGTGGCATCCACTGTGATATATCAGGACAGCCTGAGGGACTATTTTGCAAGCCAGCTCTCACATCTCTCTTTCTCTTTGCTGGAGTTGGTTTGGCTAAAGAGAATGGAAACACCAGGCTGCCACCTGCAGAGGATGGAAACTGAGTTTAACTCTTTTAACAGAACTTTGCAGGTGCCTATTTCCAGAGTGAGAGGAGAAGACAACGTTGAGACTTTGGAGCAGTATATTGCTTTCCCTTTTCTGAACTCCAGCACGGCCGCACCAGCACTGCTCTGGGATAAAGCACCCTTTTTAAAGGGAGCCTCTTGAAAGCCAAGAATGCCTGCTATGAAACAGTTATTTATGTTGAGCTTTAGCACAGTCAAGTGACAAAGAACCACAGCCTTGTATTTAAAAACCCTTAAACTGATGCTTCGTCTTGCACAGAAGCTTAGCTACAGCCTTTTAACTGACGCTCACTCCTTTCCCAGAGAATTTTCCAAACACAAAGGGAGCAAGGAGCAGCCGGGCCATGCCGTAATCACCCACCCAGAGAAGCCTACTCCTCTCTGCTCCAGCTGCACAGAGCCGGAGCTTGGGCTGGGTCTGAGAAGACCCTACCCGGCACTCACGGGCGGACAAACCAGCCAAGCGGCTTTCGGCAAAGCTGAACCCCAGGCCGCCGCGCTGCAGCGTGGGGATTAGGCGCTGGCACCAACGAGTGCGCAGAGCCTGGCTGGGGACGAGTAGCAACAGGTGAGCACGACGCTACGCTGTGGGGAGGGCGGCAGGCCGGGACAAGCGGCAGCACCA
>NW_009221524.1:0-258 GCF_000690835.1 Fulmarus glacialis
CCATGGGCAGGGTGGGGGGAGCCCTGGGGATGGCTGGTGGTGCCCTCAGGGCCCTGACACCACCGCAGGCTTATCCACATTGCACTTGGGAAGGTGATTTAAGCCATGCTAGGAACCTCGCTCGGCTCTTACTCTGGGCTCAACCAGCCATCGTGGCCAGTGGAGCCGCAGGGTGAAGCAGCATTTCTCAGACAGGGGCAGGGGGAGTCAGGATCCAGGGGGGCTGCAGGCTGTGCTATCTCACAGTAGTTGTTGGGT
>NW_009221524.1:432-10088 GCF_000690835.1 Fulmarus glacialis
GGAGCGGGGCTCATAGGTCTCGGTGTGGTTTTGTACTTTTTGTGAGCATTCAAAGGCACTTACCAGCCAAGTGCGGGAGACAAGGTCTACCCCAACGGCTGGGGCAGCAGTGCCGTATGACACAGACTGGGAGGACAGGGGAGTGTCAAGACCCTAATGTTGATTCTTTTCAAGGGCTGGTGGTGAAGCAGCGATCCATATCTGGTGGGGGCAATTTTTCAGTATCCCATGAAACTGGTAAGGTACATTTCTGTGTTCATCATCACAAATGTCTCAGTAACCCTGCTAGATCTCCAACATGGACAGAAAGTTTGGTCCAGAGTTCTGGCAAGACCGGCTAGTAGTCACCTCCTCAAATACTTAACTTTGCAGGCAAAGATACTAATGAGGACAGCAACAGTACCTTATGGTATTTATGCATTCTGAGTCCTAGACATTGAAAAAGCGTGAAATAAGAGGTTATCGCTCCACCCTGTCTCTCTTCTGTTTATGCAGACCCACAAGTGCATAATTCGGTCACAGGGAAGATATGAGCTACTACATTGGGAGAGACTGAAATGCATCTGCCTCTTCTAAAATGTTTGCCCATCCTGAACATGTGGGATCTTCTGTGCCTCAGAGAATTATATGGCCCTTTGGACTGAAAGAAAGCATTTCTTGCTATCTTTTTTTTTTCTTTTTTTTTTTTTTTCACAGAAATGGGGAAGATTTAAAACTGGCTGGGGAAACAGCTGGCATGAAGATTCCTTCCACAGAAGGTAGAAGAGCCTGGAACAAATTGCCCACCAATGACTGAGCAATAGTGAGAAGAGCTTTTTGGCAACCAGCCTTTGCAAAAGGAAATTGAAATTAAAAAGCTTTTCAGTTTATCTCATTTTAAGTAGAACCTGCCTGTACAACTTGTGCAGATGAGAACTTCTGCAGTGCTCAGAGAATTGGATCTAATCATTTTTAGTACAATTAGATAAAAGAAGATACTGTATATTTTATGATCCCCAAAGCCTTACTAATTACTGATTAGTAAGACTGAGATTCTTAATCAATAATTACTACCAATTCAGGCTGCCCATCTCTCTCAGGGAGTAATTGTTGTCCTTTGATATATTTTGCATGATCTTACAGGCACAAAGATACTTCCTACATGTTTGCCAAACTCTCTGCAGACGTGATTTCTCTTAGTTCAGTTCAGTTTTATTTGACCTTCAGTGGGAAAGTAAGTCCCTCTTGTGTTTTTCTGTATCCTGTGTCTTTGCAGAACCCATCCCTTGTAGCTACAATTTCTTGTATTCATTTTCAGCTTCATGCCATATTTTTCTTTAAATTTGCCTGAAAACGAATTCTAAACTTTTTTTGGCAGTAATAACTTTGGAACACTTTAGTGAGAACTGAATTTTCTCACCATCTGAACTAGGAATATCAGAAATACCACCAGTATTGAATGAATATTGAAGAAAGAGCTGATTTTAGGCAAACAAGTGCTATTTTGAGTGTCTTAATTTTGGAAACAATTGTCCCAGATGTCTAAATATGAGCTGTCATTTGTAAGACCAATGAAAGCAAATGGCCTCTCCTTCCCTCACATCATTGTCATTTCTGGTGAGAATCTGGAGAGTTTCATACTTGATTGTTGGTCTAAAGGGCATAATCTGCTCTTTTTTTCACAGTACGTGTCTGACAGGATCTGCTCCTGAACATAGCAGCTGCTTCATAAATCAGACAGGTTTGCAGCCTGCATTGCAGATTGATCCTTGAGACATAACCTGTTGCAGCAGAAACTGTTCCAGCTATTATTTTTTGTCCAGCAGTGACAACAATGCTAACATGCCAACTCACTCCCTGTCTGGTTATAGAACTAAAGATACTTCCATGTACAAAAAGCTTATGACTAACTGAATGTTACTGTTACACAGGTTTTTTCTGTTTGTTGAGTCTACACAAGCTTAAATGCAGAAGTCATAAAGAATAAAAAAAGACAACTGGGAAAATTAAACATCAGACTGCATGAACGTGGCATATGCTGAGCTCCTGTTGTTAGGGAAACCACACAGGAATGCAACCTCAATATGTGGATCCCAAAAAATTGTGCTTCGTGGGGTTTATTTATTTTCATTTCATCCCTAAATGTGTGCATAGGTACAGGAGACCATTAATTCTTCTAGCAAATCAGCTCCCATACAGTTTTTAATCCCTAGTTCAAAATATGAAAGAACTTCCTCATCACTGAGAATGAGACTTGCATGAAATATAACAGTGAAAGGCCTACATCCTCGCAAGTCATAAGCTTTTTGCAATGTCTTTTTGTTTTTTGAACTGTTTTTTCCTAAAAGAGGCAATAGGCAGTTTCTAAGTGGCCTGCTTTTCAAAGACATCTAAAACTAGGCAAACACCAAGACATATAAAATCACTGTTTATTTTAAGAATGTAAGCTGAATTGGAAGCTGTGCTGACAAAGAATTGAAGACTCACAAACTGAGGAATGTATCCCATCCACTACATTCTTACAATCATACTAGTATGGGAACGATGGGGGATTCTCAAATAAAGTTTGACGAAATCTTCCAGTGTTAACAGACTTCAGTTTTTTCTTTGCAAAAGATATTTATGCTAGTACTGCACCAGACATCTTCTCTGATTTATAGCAAGGAATGTCTAAAGGTATTTGATTATAATTGATGCAGAATAGTAATATTAATAGCAGGAATTTGTTTTTAATGCTGATGGATTCTAAAATTAACCATATCAGGTAGCAAGATCTTGCAAGATCTCTAGTCCTTGCACTAGAATACATTTCTAAACTCCTGAGTATCATTTTCAGTTCTTACAAATTGCTCAGTTTTACCAAACTGAAATGCAGTAAGGTGGCCTAAAGCCTAGAGCAGGGAAGAAAGATTGTGACTGTGGAAAAGACGAGAAAGGCTAATCCTCAAGGTTGAGCCTTACATGGTACGTGCACGAGAGGGGTCCCAGAATGCTGCAAGCATTTTGCCAGAGAGAGAAAGACCTCACCTGTAAGGAGGTAACACAGTGCAGTCACATTGCAAGAGAGCATTGGCAGGAGCTTGGTACGCGGAATGCTTTTGCAGGAACACTTAGATTTAGGTCTTTGGGAATTTTTCAGGTGAAACAGAACGGGTCTGTCTATGTTTTAGGCAGAACTGAGCAGCTGCCAGCTGGGGAAATTTTGGGATTACCTCTTCAGATCTAGGTACCCAACTCCTCTCAAATGTGGTTTTCTTAAAGAGTACTGCTGTGGTACTATGAAGTAGATAGTGTTCATCTAGGTAACTAAGTAGGTATCATTACAATATTAATGACAGTAATATCATGACTGCTAATTTTAATCAGTAATGAACTTTATCCATTAACAACCTTCAGAGCAACAGTAATACTCTTATTTTAGAGTTTGGGCTTTGAGGCTCAGAATAAATTACTTCCTTGAGGGAATAATTGTGCAACAGCCCTTCACAAAATCAGCTCTCTGAGCTCTTTCATGCACTTCAGATTCATCTAAGCCCCTTGCATTTGCTGTGGGCTAAGGCACCAAACTTTGAAAATGTGAATTAATCTGCCATCCAATGGTATCCTGTTTGTTGGTCTCAGTTATAATTTCACACTAGACAACTGAGGTAGCAAAGAAAGTCCAAATTCTTTGACCTTTACTACTACAGGGTCCCTCTTCCCTGCGGTGCAACATTGGCTTTCAAATACCTGTGTCTGCATTTTCCTGTATAAAATATTCAGGCCTCATGGATCCAGGTGTATGATGCATCACATCAAAACATGCCATATTCCTGCCTATATTAAGCAGATCTTTATTTTATGGTTTTTATTTAAAGAACAGATTTCAGTATCAGGATTTTGAAGTGTTTCTATAAACAGAATGGGATTTTCTAATGATGTGAAATGGCTCCAACTTTGTCAGAAGAAGATTGATTACGAGGAAGGCTATACATTTGCACCCACTTCTTGTGCTATCTCCAATGCTGAATATTGGCTGTGGTCTTTGGGGATCGATCCCACTTTTACACATATACAGTTTTCATTGGCAAAAAATGATCAATGCTACAACAACTTCTGCATATCTGAACATCACAACATTTATCCAGCAGAACTTTTTGCAAGTGTCCCCCGGCAGAAGAACCCTTTTCAGCTCTGCCATTCCCTAAGACTCCGACAGTCCCTCCAGCCTCATGCCAGATCGCTTCCCTATAAATATAGTGCTACGCACAAGCTGGCTGTGGGGTTACTCACCAGGGCGTAGTTCAATACTTTCACTAACACAGAAAAAGCTTGGTGGATCCCTGTGCTATTGCTGTTAAATCCTGACTTTCTGTATGAATATTTTACTCCTCTTCCTCTTAATTATGTAAGATGATGCTTGTTTCTTCTGAAGATATTATACGTCATTGTAGAACTTGACAGGGAATGGAGCTTTTACAGTTAATTGTTTTTAAAGAGGAAGAACAACTTCAGCTACAAAGAACATCTTTTAACGATACACAGCTTCAGCTCCTACAGTACATGAGCGCACTCTGTTGGACTGTTCTGGTAGTGACTGTGCACATGAAATGGTCATGTTGTTTGAAAGACTTGAAACTGCTGTTCACATGAAAAACCAAAGTTTCCTTCAGACCAGTCTAGTCCTCAAATTAAATACATTCCAAGATACAAGTTTCTGAAACCAAGTTCTTAAAATATTAAATGCAGAAATGACATGTGGATTATTATTTACATCAAAGGCATAAAAAAAGAGAATATTTTTAGTAGTAGCCACAGTCATACTGCTGTGAACGTCAGAAGGAGAATGTCAAGAGAAAGAATGAATTGTTTCATTCCAAATTCTCTGTTAGTTTCTATATAATGACAAGTGGTTTTCACAACAGATGCTCTAAGCTGATGAAAAAGAAGGTTTGCTATAATAAACATTTCCTTTTTCTGGAGGGCTGAGGACTGTTGAAATGTGTATGTTACAGAAGCAGACCACTGATCTAATTCATCGTAGTACTTTCCTTATCTTTCCCTGATAGAGGGAAACGGGAATAGGGAATATTCAGACAAAAAAGGCCAGACTATGAAATCCCAGTTCATCCTGGTGAATTTACAAGTGGTCCCACTGAGGTCATGCCCAGCTTCCAAGTTTCGCATGATTCTTTTGAATACATTTCAAGACCTGTTCTGTGGGACCATTCAGACTTCAGAGAACAGCCCCTCTCCGTTAGCATCTATATAACTGCAAATGCAATTGTTTTGCCGAATAACGATAGGATTAATGTTCGTCATGCTTAAGCACTTAGAGGGCCTTAGTAGAACCATAGGCAACAAGCAATACTTAGAATCGTACTCAATTAGACATTGATATTACAATACAGTGTAGTTTTGAATGTGTTTCGCACATTGTAATTGCAGTGCCTTTGACGATCACTGTGTTTACTTGAATTAAGCGTAATCCAGTTTGGGAAAGATTTCCAACATGCATTTTTCTTAAGCACTTTAGCCTCAGTAATTAATAGAGTTAGAAACCAATAGTAGTGTTGTTTTTTTTTTTTTTTCTTCTTCAGATATGTAAATTATTTAATAACTTTAAGGTCAAATCCAATGTATCTTATTGAAATTGAATACTGTATTGCATATGATATGCTATTGTCAGCCAGGACTGTAACCAATATGACTCAGCACAACCCTGCTGCAATAGAGCTGTGCTCATTTTCATCTCTGCTGAGATAATTCATAAACATTTTCTGTATTAGTGGTTAACTCATATATTTTTGTGGACCTGGAGTGAGAGAATCAAATCCAGTCTATGTGGGCCAGACAGGACCTGAGCATCACTCAGCTACTCCCTGGTTTTACTATAGCTGGTTAGAATAAATGTTTACTTGCAGTTAATTTCAAACTTCATTTTTTCTCTCCTGTTTTATTTGAACTCTTAAACAATATTTTATTTCACAAAGTTGGCTGGTCTACTCCCCACCATAAAGAAAGGGCTTCCCCAGCTTCAAGTACCCTGACCTTGTCCAGCCTTCAGATGATAAACAGTTAACAGAGTACACTGAGCTCTGCCAAAGACAAAGCGAACTGTGAGATTTGACCCATAATGAGGGAAGGTGTGAGACCCAGTATCTCATGCGAGTGCATACTTGTGCTCTAGTCAGGGCACTAGGGAGGAACAAGGCCCCCATCAGGCACCCAAACTTCTTTGTTTTCCAGGAAAGGCAAAAACCCCAACTCAGACTCCTGAGGGAAAGCACAGAAAACAAACTTAAAAAGGCATTTTTGTCTTTTAGTGCCATAGATACAGAGGTCAACATGCTTCTCAGCAGAGATGGCACATAGCAGAGGGACATGTCCCTCTTCTCCCCAAGGTTCAAGCATGACTGCCTTTGCAGAAGATGGCTTGCAGCGTAAAACAGTAAAAAGAGACATGAAAATGAGATGCAGAAGAGCACAGTGCAAGATGTGATGACTGGTTAGACTGTGATGTACTTTTAGGCTGGAAGAAAGTGAAGAGGAACCAGTGATCAGTTTTATTTTGGTTTAGTCTAGAGATGCTTACTCCTGTTCTAGCAGATGTTCAGTGCGATCATTTACTATGGTCACTGTTTAAGACCAAAGTAAATAATTATAGGACTTCTTATATGTTTTAAACCAGTACTGAATGTAATTTAAGACTAGCTATCCTCTGTCACATATTAACTCCCAACTCTTCTACAATCCTCCCCCTGAGACAGACAGACTAAAGTTGTCTCTGTGAACTGTGTCTTGATAGATACTAACAATCCCATTTCTATAAACAGGGATTTTTACAAGGTGGGAAATTAGTCTTACGTTCAGGTCTCCCTGCTTTTTCTGAGATTGAGACTCTTGTTACACAGAGGGACTGGTAAAGTTTTGCTATAGGCTCACTCCATTTTAAAATGTTTGCAGAGTCCGCCTCCCTGTTATGCTGTGAGTCATAATCAAAAAGATGGCGTATGCTGTTGTCTCTATCTCCCTGTCATGGACACTTCTGTTTTGTTTTCCTTAATCTACAAAACCAGTAATTTTGCCTGAAAATATACGGTTCTAGGGAAAAACACAGGAAAGCTCTTTCAGATAGCATTCAAAACATATTTCTTTTACAAGCTTGTACAACCACATATATACTTAGATAAGGATTTGTGATCTCTAACAATTCCATTTTTATTTAAAAACCCCACACTTTCTATTCTGTTCAAAGAGAAATTAATTTTCATAGATTTTTACTTGAAATGTATCAGCGATTTTCAAAGTCATAACACACCGCTTAAGAATTTTTATTATCTTTTTCTTTGGAAAATTAACATTTTCATTCATTCTTAATGTGGATTATATATGCTCATTCATAGTGCTGGTCATTTTCTCTTAAATAAAAAAGGAAAAGAAGGATTCACATTTTTCTTCTGAAAGAGAAATTGTTACGGAAATTACTGTCTGTGCTAAGCTTGGTATCTTAGGAGAGATGTACAAGAGTTCAAACCGTTTCTTAAAAGGCATACATTCATCTCTCAGTTCACTCAGTAAATGTCTCCATCACTTAACTTCAGTAGCAATTGGACCCACTCCTAAGTGGACAATGCAGAAATCTGAACTGCCATTGTTTTGTGTTCATTTTAATTTTAAACAGCAAATAATCAATCACATATTAATCTTTATAAGACACAAATACGTAAAAACAATGTTTGAGACATCTATCTTTCCTAATTATGCACTTGTCTGCCACAGCCTCGCAGCATGTCATTTGACTTCCTTTCTACAATAATGGTGAATATATCAGCCAGTTCTGACAGATATCAGTCTTCTCAATTTTGATTGCCAGTAGCGGAATTAAAATTCTTGTTAAATTCAGTCATTTTTAAATGATAAGTACTTCATTATGAGTGCATTTTCTTTTACTAATCATTACAACGCAATTACAATTATGCATATTGTTTGCTTAATATCCATTACCACAGGCTGATCTTTAATTCGTGTATGTTATGTACTAAGGAAGAAATTGGATTCATCTATCTTTCTAACCACAGCTGGGTGAATTCTCACTGCTGACAAAACTATTGACAAGTACAATTTTCATGGGCTTGCAAAAAAACCCCAACATTTTGCATTTTCCTCTGAGAGGATGGATTAAAGCTAAATATAGTTTGTCTTGGAAAAACAAAAATCCCTAACTTTAATTCTTTTCTCAGGGACAGGAAATACTAATCTGTCAGTAAAAATAAAAAAGCATCTTTGCCTATGCTGACCTTGATAAATTATCAGCAAGAATCAAGGACTTTCAAAAGACCAAAGGAGCATATATCTACTTGTTTTAAAGTCAATTGCGATTTTTAGGCCAAGAGGGGAATACCTCTGACATATGGTCACTTTTCAATGCATATGGTGGGACTCTCAGAAAAGCATGGTGTTTTATTAGAATATCAAAACTCAGTGCTCAAATCCTATGGAAAAAAATGTACGTTTCCTTAACAACCTGCTCCTCTAGTTTTATCCCCCAGCTAAGGCAATTCATGTCATTATTTCCTTAACAACCTGCTCCTCTAGTGCTCCTCTATCCCCCAGCTAAGGCAATTCATGTCATTTTTTGTTATCTATATACAGATACCTTGACTTTGTATTTACTAGTGAAGTGCCTTGAAACTTGCCATGTGTAATTAATAGTATAGGCAAAGTGCACTTCATCAAAGTATTTAAAGATACTTCAACCGTGGGTAATCTTCACCAGGGTACCTCCTTTCCCTCATAAGAATATAATGAAATCCTTGAATTTCATTATGTGCTGCAATGGATGGCTATAAACTCTTCAGAAGGGATAGGCAAGGAAGGAGAGGCAGTGGGGTAGCCCTGTATGTTCGGGAGTGTTTTGATTGTCTAGAGCTTAATGGTGGTGACGATATTGTTGAGTGTTTATGGGTAAGAATCAGGGGGAAGGCCAACAAGGCAAATATCGTGGTGGGAGCCTGTTATAGACCAGAATGAAGAGCCAGACAAAATATTCTATAAGCAGCTGGGAGAAGTCTCACAATTGCTAGCCCTTGTTCTCGTGGGGGACTTCAACTTACCAGATGTCTGCTGGAAATACAATATACAGAGAATCATAGAATCATAGAATCATAGAATCATTAAGGTTGGAAAAGACCTCTAAGATCATCAAGTCCAACCGTTAACCCAACACCACCATGCCCACCATAACCTCCTGACACAGCTGGTGAGGGAGCCAACTAGGACCTGTTGTTTGTGAACAGAGAAAGATTTGTGGGTGATGTGATGATTGGAGGCTGTCTTGGGCATATCGATCATGAAATTATAATTTTCAATTCTTGAAGAAGTAAGGAAGGGGGGTAGCAGAACTGTTCTTCCAGAGGGCAGACTTTGACCTGTTTAACCTGTTGTTTGTGAACAGAGAAAGATTTGTGGGTGATGTGATGATTGGAGGCTGTCTTGGGCATATCGATCATGAAATTATAATTTTCAATTCTTGAAGAAGTAAGGAAGGGGGGTAGCAGAACTGTTCTTCCAGAGGGCAGACTTTGACCTGTTTAGGAGCCTGGTTGACAGAGTCCCTTGGGAGGCAGTCCTGAAGGGCAAAGGGGTCCAGGAAGGCTGGACATTCTTCAAGAAGGAAATCTTAAAGGTGCAGGAGC
>NW_009221525.1:0-212 GCF_000690835.1 Fulmarus glacialis
CTCCCTGCGACGTTCAGAGCGCGTTTAACGTCCCACCTCCCCCGCCTGCCCTCCCCGACGACCCAGAGCCGGGAAGTCGGAGCAGCGCTGCCGGTCAGCCCGCGCCCTCCGGGGCCAGCCGAGCTACCTGGGCAATTACAAGATGTTCCGCTTTCCTGGGACTGCCGTCGGTGCTTCTTCGCCTCCCCTCAATAAATACAGCTCACCCAACG
>NW_009221526.1:0-5673 GCF_000690835.1 Fulmarus glacialis
TTTTTTGTTCGGTTGGTTTTTTTAATGAGAAATTGAGCAAATTTGGCTGTTGTGGGCTAATTTAATTTAGTTTTTATTTTTGTATTTTACAAATGAAAAATCATAACGTACAGCAGGATCTGGAATGCAAACTATGGCAAAGAAGCACTTATCCATGTACATGCAAAAACTCAATTCTGGAAGAAATTACTGATGAGATTTATTATGGATGTATAAAATACACATACGGCCATTCCTAGGAACCTCACAGATTTTTGTTTCCTGGGCAAAGTTTGCCTCATAAAATTAAGTAGTAATAGTCGTTGTTGTTGTTATTATATGAACCTAGTGTTTCTTCTAATAAAACAGGAGTATGTCTACTGAGAAATTTTTGCATCGAGTCAGTCCATAGAAACTGTTGAAAGAAGCAATATGTTCAAAGCTCATGTTTTCAGCTTGTTGGCTGGATGGCACATGCATGAAATGCAGGTACAATATGAGTACCTATTGCCCTCTCCCTATTCCCTTTCCTTCTTTTCTTCTTCTCCCCTCCCCCTTTCCCCTTCCTTTGATTGTATGGGCACTTGCTGTAATAGATTATAACAAAGTCAACAAAGCAATTGTCTAAACTCACAGACACAGCAGGTGTGCATCCCAACAGATTCTTAATTGCATAACAGGTGAGTATAAAGAGGACACACAGAAAATAGTCTATAAGAGCTGTACAAATGCAGCAATTTGCAATATAAAATGAAGGCACACTGAAATGCACTTAATTTCTCCTGTGGTCTTTGTTATACCTATATTGCTTTGCGCTGAAGTACTTCAGATATTTTAAGGACAGATATACTGCAACAAAAAATTATTGGTTACAGAGTGGAATAAAGAGAAAGGTGATACTCTGTATCATAAAGATATAATGGTACTGAAGAAATAATATTGCAAAAGAATTCCAAGCTGAAGCTCTGGGATCCATGCTTGCTACTTAGAATTGCATGCAACAAGAATCAAAGGTCACATTTGTCTAGGAGAGCTCCTAAATTCTTACACAGATGTCAACTTCTGCTGTCTTTTCCTATTTGCAAGAAAATGTTAACAAGGTATTGCCTCTTTTCACTCTCGTAAATTACAGGAGCACCTGAGGGACAGGCTTGCAAGTCTATCTGATTCTATACATCTTAGAAACCTGTAGGAAGGTGATTTTTTTAAAGTATGATTATTACACTATTTTAAGAATTGCAAAATTGTAGTTGCCTTGCTTTAGTAGGCTCAGCAAAGCATTGCAAAAAAAAAAAAAAAAAAAAAATCCCACAAACCTATCTAATCTGACCAGAGTGAAAACAGTCATGCGTGATAAGATAACTGAATAGTTGAGTGCATGGGATTCAGCATTAGCTTGAGTATCACCAGCAACCTCTGTCTGATGCAGAAAGTGGTGTCCACCTAAGGGTTTCAGCAGCTTCCTGAGTTATAGTACTCTCATGCCCAAAACAGTCTTTATCCTCTTTTTTGTTTTTCAGAGAAAACAAAGATCTCAATGACCTGAAAAACCTCATCCTGTGTATCTACTTGTGTGCACTCCTGAAAATGGGTTAATCACTATTCTTCTAAACCATATCCTATTTTTTTTTCAGTGAGGATGTTGAGTCAGTTTCTTACAGATTAACCTCAGCTGGAATCCTTTCATCTTTAAAACTAATTTATGTCTTCTGTTTACCTTTGTAGTGCAAAGCCAAAGAATTAATGGGAATAGGGATCAAGGAATTCTGAAATTCAGGGAACATCCGTAAAGTAATTTTAATTTTAGGTACCCAGTATCATCAAAGCAGACCACTATTACCTAGGTTTTAGTGGGTTTCAGGATCTTAAGGGAACCCTTCTTTCCTCTTTGATAACAGGAGCTGAATCTGGAAACATTTGTAGGCATCTGATAGAAAAATGGGCTTTGTAAGTGATTCTGGTTTAGTTCCCTGGGAACTGGAAGGTAATCAAAAGGTTAATAGGCTGCCTGTCACAGTGGTGAAGAAAGGGAAAGGAGCATTACTGTTTTGCTAGGTAGTTAATATATGTTGCAGTTCTGCAAATTCTGTGAATGATTTTTCCAGTATTCTGGCAGTATAGTTTACATACTTAGGAAGAGTGGAAGGGTTAAGCACCTAGGAAACAAAGTCAGGTTACTGTTTCATGGGAATATAATTTAACGAAGAAAAGTCTCATCTGCTATGTTTAAATCTAGTTTAACAAAGATTACAGCAATATTAAATTTTAAGGAATTGAGTTTAGACTTATGTATTTCAAGGAACTATTAACAGTGTTAAAAATCTACATAAGTCAGTAAAAAGAAGCTGGGACACAATTTTATTGAGGAGAATAGACAGCATAGGGAATGGCTTTTTTAAAATCTCAGAGATGTTTATCTGGATGTACACCTAGACACTTCTTTACAATGCTAAGAGAAAAGTAGAAAATTCTGATTTGATTCTGATTTACATGTTAAAAGTCAGTGTTAGAGTTAAAATAAGTGGAACAGAAGTCTGCTGAGGGAGCAGTTGGGCAGAGTAAAACAGAAGCACTATTGCTTCCACTTTAATGAGGTAGTTGGTCATATACAATGTCAGAGTATTTTGATTTAAAACCTCTAGGGGAACCTTCAGGTGAACAAGGGAGAGCTGTTTTAAAGGCATTCAGTGGCTAAGCCTTCATAACTGAATTGAAAAAAAATATTTTCTCAGTATATGTTAGTTTATTTTGCTTCACCATTTAATTTGCTTTACAGTGTGTCTAAGTAAACGAATCGTTAATCTGCAACCACGCAATTACGTGGTAAGTAGTTGTACTTAGTGGCTTCTTCTAAGCTGCCAGTAAGAATATTGATTTCTTTTACATGGATCGGGCCTTTTATATATAAACAGTGAAACCAAAAGCAAAAAATAAACTTTGCATAAAAGAGGAAAAATATGCCACTTCCCATAAGATTTTTTTTTATTATTTTTTTACCAAGAAATTCTATATAGTGCAGAAAGGAGAAAACTGCTATGGATCTGAGGCAAAGGCCACTGCAATCAATAAGAGTATTTCTATTGACCTCAGCTGGCTTTTATTGTAACTTAATTAGGCTAATAAATACTTTAAAGTTTAGCCTTCTTGCAAGAGTAATCTTAACCTAACTGTTTATTAAACTTCTAATAAAAGCTGTAATTTAGTTTGTGTGAAAAATCAGCACTGGTCCTGTTTTTAAAGAAAAAGGAACATTAGCCAATTTTGTCTCTCCCAATTCATGTGAACCCTTTTTCCTTTGCGCTGACTATGTGAGGCAGCTCCTTCTCAGGAGTACCCGAAAAAATTGCATGATTGTCATGCTCTAGTATGAAGTTGAGAGTGTGGGTTATTAAATTGAGAAGCTGTAGTAGGAAGACAGGGGTAAAAAAAACTGAACAGGTCTGCGGAAGTTATCTCCCTAGCTTTTTCACTGTTTCCCAGTACCTGGAAAGAATTTCAGACTAAACATATCTTCATTGACCTTAGAAACCACAGGATGAATTTGTTAAATATTTGTTAAATATTTTTGGCTAGTGTTGAAATTTACTGATACACAATTACATCATATTATCTACCTTCTGAAAAATGAAGCTGAGACCAAAGTTTTACCTATTCCTGAGGAGGTGAAGAACCTTTTAAAAGAAAAAAAAAAAATTACAAAATCTGGAATCACAAAAAAAGTGTAATAAGGGCTCTTTAACACATGAAGCTTTGAAAGGAGCTTTGATTCAACCTGTTGGGATTCTTGCTACGAAGGTATGTGTCATCTGGTTGCAGAATTAAATTTATGTTAAAAAAAGCAGCTAAATCATAGATGTCACTACCTTATAAGCCTGTGGGTGGCACAAACCTGTGGGTAGTATAAACCTGGGGTAGTACACTTTAGGCTGGCTTAACGTGAACATCTGAAAAGCATATACCATTATAATGTGCTGCTAAAACACTGCACTAGAGAGCAGTCAGTGCAGAGAGTCTTTCACAATGGCTCTGGTCTCATAGTGATCACTGATTCTCATCTCAAGTAATCTCTTGCATCCAGGGGTCCTGCTGGAAGCACCCTGAAGTAGGGTGAGTTTGGGTATCAGAATCCATCGGCTCGTGAACAGAACACTGTCCCTTCTCTTTCTCAACGGTGCTTGAGATGTTGCTTTACTTTTGATTCTGTAACAGCCTCTGATTTTGTGGGGCTGCTTCTTGCCCAATACAAATAAATTGCTACTGAAGAGTGCTTGGTTTCAGTCTGGCTTTTCTTTCATTGAAGTCAATAAGAAATTGTCACTAGCTTTAACCAATAAATTTATATTTGTTTCATGCTTAGTGCTCCTGAGCGTATGCTTCATAGTTGAAGGCTAGGCTGCTTTGTACTAGGTGTATCTAACTGTGCCTTTCTACCCGTACCTCTGGATTATTTTAAATTTGGTTTCTCAGAGTGATGTTGAATTGCTGTCAAACGTAATTTGTCAGACTGACACCCTTGGCACGATGGGTAGTTCTAGTGAAAATATTTTTATATTAGCTGAAAAGAGTGCAATTATCTGCAAGTCATTTTGCATAAAAGATAAAAGGAATGTGTCTCTGACATGCTTGATGGAGGTTAGCAACCCTTTCAGATCTAATAAAATGTTGTGGATATTTTCATTCTTGACACAATTTCCTTTGCTTCTAATCAGAGGGGAAACAGATGTTTAAATGCAGGTAATACGATTAAATTGGCTGCAGGTAAAATATACATGCCATTGTTTCATGCTCGAAGGCTCACACTGTGTATGCTCGGTAAAAGTATATACGTGTGTCTAACCTGTGTGCCAGCTGGAATGAAGGGAATAAAGATTTGGGGTTTCTCAGGGGGCTGTGACTGAGTTAAGGCTTTTTCAAGTTGGTGAGAAGAATTAAATCAGATGATTAATAGTGGCTACAGTTCACTGATACTTTAGGCTAGTCCTTAAATATTTATCCATTTAGAGATGCATCTATTTAACAATACACAGAGGAAGGATGACCTACTGATTAGCCTGGTATCTGGCCTTTGAAAGTCAGTTCTCTGTTCTGCCTGAATGCAGTCAACAGGAAATTGTATAAACCACATTTTCAAACTGTAAAATGCAATTATTAGTACTGCCACATTTTAGATCAGTTTTGCAGGGATTTACTTGTTACTGTGAGATGCTCAAGTCATGAAGCAGAAGAGGTCATGTAAATGGCTAAGATACATAAGACCACATCATCCTGATTAAAGGGCAGAAATAAACTAGGCAACAAACAGATTTGATGCCAACCAGCCTCTAGTTTATCCCTTAATATAGGGAAGGAGTATATTCCTTCAGCTTATTTTGTGGAACATATTGCTCCTACACATTCTGTTTAGCCTGTGGCTACATCTGGAAAATGTAGCAAAGCTATTAATTTTGTCTTCTCCCTACTCCCCTCCCTCCCTGCCCCCGACCACTCACTTCTTCCCATCAGTGAGACTGCTGCCTTCCCATGATTTAAGCTGGTCTGATGGGGATTAATTTTCTCTTTACACATTTGCATGGTAAAATAAAGTTTGAAGCAGTCCAGTTATAGTTTGTATGTGGAACTCAGTGTGTCAGGTTATTATTAAATAAAAAAGCAATTCAAATACATTAGAAATGTAAAGAAAAGGATAGCACCTGA
>NW_009221526.1:5777-27337 GCF_000690835.1 Fulmarus glacialis
TGTTAACTCTTGTGGCAGATAGTTCAGTCCCTGGGTGGAGTTAAACAAAACACCTCCTTTTCTGTAAAACTACTCAACTATGCAAACAGCAGCCAGTGGGAGCAACACTGTTCCAAACTTGAGCATTGATAGTGGGAGTGGTGTGTGCTCTGAACTGTGTGCACATGGTCAGTGTGGCTGAAATCAGCTGTGAGATAGGACACGCATATGTAGTTCGTTACAGAACTGATATCAAGGTATATAAATACATATATATATATATAAAAACATATATTTTTCCCTGTTTCTGTATTTTGTTTTCCTTAATAGGGGTAGGGAGTAGGAGCTGGGGGAGGGCAGATTACAACTGAGAATTCTATGAACATCTTTTATTTACAAAGCTGTTATCAGTGGAGTAAAGCTGTTGTTAATAACATAGCTAGTCACATAGCAGTCACTTAAATTGTTTGCTCACACATTAACTCATGGGGCAACCGTTGGGAGATGAACCCCAGCTGCATGCTCTGAAGCAAAGGGTTGGACTCAGGTAGGCTAGGACCTAGAAGCCACCAGTGGCTTCTGGGGGAGGGATTCATAAAGTCCCTAAGTCTGTCCTTTATTTCATCAAATGTATATATAATCCTGTAGTCTTTATATGCATATAGAAGTCACCACCCTCTTGAACGTGGTCTGAGCTACACAACCTTTTGTTGGTATTGTGTGTGCTGTGGCCCTCTAAGGATTCAGCAGGTTCTCAGTGCCCTCAGATTATTGGTATGTGCAGAATCAACAGATCTGCTATCCTGCAGAATTTATCAGTCCTTGGGAAACTTGCACGCACTAACTTCTCAGAATGTATTTTTCCTAGGAAGGCTTTTCTGTCAAAATGTATAGGAACCCATTCATAGGAAATTCACATCAATGAGGCCTTTTGGCATCACCAGTCCGCCCGTCTTTATCAAAGTTCGTTTTACAGTATTATCAATTTACATAATCACTGGCACTTCATTAGCTCTATAATCATTACATTTACTTGTAAGCATAAGCTTCTTATGCTACACTATGACTATGATTATCATGATTAATCAAGCAATACAGACAAATACAATTAAGCGTTGTGCAAGGTGCAGTAAGAGGTGCAGAGTAAAATTTACCTTTGGGTTCCATTCCTTAAAAGTACATCCCTGATGTCTCCCCATGAAGCACTGATAATGGTAAGGTGTTTCCAAGTCTTCATATAATTGTTCTGTTAGCCAATATGTTCTCTTTTCTCTATTAATGTGCATAAGACTATGTGTACAACAGATCTCCAAATCTTTTATACAAGTACATCTTTCTTACCCTGGTGTTAGATATCATGATATAATTGTCCTGTAACTTAACAAGGTAAATTACTGGTCATTACCGGCAATGGTAATATATGATAGTGATTATCAAACATTCTCGTGCAGGTCTTACTGTTCAATATTGACGACTTGATCTGACTGAAAAGTCTCAGCTAAACAAAACTGTTTTCAGAGTAAGATCCGCTTTAAAAGTTTTAAACAAATATTCCCAGATCATTTGTTACAAAATACAGGAATCGGCACCTTTACAAACAAAAAATAACACCATCTTTAAAAAACCAACACATTTTCACATAAAAGAGCATTTTACAAGAATTGCATTACTAGATTCAATGACTGTAGCTGCTTTGTATGTTACAGAATGACCTGGAAATAACATTTTACTTCAGAGGAAACAGACCTGTGCAGTATCAAAACAGTTAGGCCCATATTCATCTCCTCTATCCTAAGGTCAGCTAATCTTTTTGGTCACTGGTGCCAAAATTACTTAAGAAACACTGTAATTTATTGCTGTTTGTGCCAGTCCAAATCTGCCACTGCCAACGTTGGTACTACTGTGGAGGGATCACCATCACTGCTGTAGTCATTTATGAGGTGTTTAGTTCAGAAGCTTAATTATCCTATATTCATTACAGTAATATATCCCTTCCTGTATTAATTGCTTTCAGGAGATGCCTATGTCTTACCTTTTGACTGTATAAAGATCTTGGTGTATTTAGTATTGTTCTGGTTTCAGCTGGGATAGAGTTAACTTTCTTTCTGGTGGCTGGAGGGTGTGCTGTGTTTTGGGTTTGGTATTTGAGGAGCGTTGATGGCCCATTGGTGTTTTGGCTGTTGCTGGGTGATGCTTGCACTGGGGACTTTTTGGCCTCCCATGCTCTGCCAGTTGCACGGGAAGCTGGAGGCAGGGAGCACAGCCAGGGCAGTTGACCCAGCTGGCTAATAGGGTATTCTATACCATGTGACGTCATGCTCAGTATAAAAACTAGGGGTGGGGGAGTGGCTCTCACGGTTCGGGACACGCGGGGCATCAGTCGGCGGGTGGTGAGCAGTTGCACTGTGCATCGCCTGCTTTGTATATTCTATTATTGTTGTTGTTATAATTGTTATTATTACTGTTCTACTTTGTTTTATTTCCATTATTAAACTGTTTTTATCTCAACCCATGAGTTTTCCTACTTGTGCCTTCCCGATTCTCTCCCCCATCCTACCGGAGGAGGGGAGTGAGTGAGCGGCTGTGTGGTGTTTAGTTGCTGGCTGGGGTTACACCGTGACAAGTATGTAAACAAATTTTTAAAAAATCATATGGAAACATCTTCAGTTTGTTTACACATGTTCTCTTACAAATTGAGAATAAGATTTTTTTTTTCCATTGTGAGTGTATGATCTACTCATTTGTTAGTAAGAATGTTCTACTGTATGTTGTACAGCATAAGCCAATTTTAACTCTGATTATGTAGAAAACTTTAGCTGATATTACCCCAGGTCAATGCTTTTAATTTTTCATGAGCAATGCCCTTAGGTAGAATATCTGTTTTGTATTATATGAATTTGGTCAGTAGTTAACGAAGCTGAAAATGTAATGTGTAGATAGGGCTATCGCACTATCACCTGCCAATTATAACAAAGCAGAGAAAGTTCTGCAGTACAGAAACAGTCAAAAAGAGTGTGTCTGATTTGTTTCCTCGACAAAAGAGAAGGCAATACAAGAGAATCAAGAAGTCATCTTATTTTATGCTAAGTCATTCAGAAAATTTGTTAAGCATTTTGGAGAAGTGAGACCCAGTGATCTAAGAAGGAACAATAGATGTAGGTCTTAATTTATAAAGTACAAATCCATTGTGTTTCAATCTTCTATCTTGTCGTAAAAGAAAGGCTCACTTATGTAGCACCTAGAAGAACTCTAATTCATTGAATGTTATTTTTCTTTGTGTTTTGGATAAGGAATCTCTTAGAAGGGGACCAGTTGCAATGATGGTAAGCAGCACAGCAGAGCAGAATCAGTATGCCCCCATGTATAACTAAGAAATGTGTAAGAAAATCTGTGCGGTCTGTTAATTCAACGAAGAACTAAGGCAAAAAATAGTATAGCTAATATAAATTGTGTCTTAAGTATAGCCGATCTGTATGTGTGATATGGGAATATTTTTTAACACATTGGTCTTTGAAAATTAATTTAAACTACATTCATTATTTTCTCTTTCATGGTTCCTGTCCACCAATATTCATATGCTTTTGCCTTATTAGATTTTTTTAAGTCAGTATGTTAACTGTTTATTAGCAATGCATGTTTTGTATCAACTCAATTATAGTTTTAATGGGGTATATAGATGTGGGCAATCACAAAGTTCAGTGTGAACTTTAACTGCATTTTGAGAGCAACATGCAATCTAGGGATGAATAATATATCTTAAAAATATATAATCTGTGTGCAAACAGTGGATGAGCAGAAAAAGTGTAATTTGTTGAATTAGTTTTCATTGCAAATTATTCAGAAAGAGACTAATATTTACATTAGCCTTTCTCTTCCCTTTTTTTTTTTTTTTTTTTTGAAAAAAAAGCGCATTGCTTTGGATTTGAAGCATTTACAATGTGGTACTGAGGTAGCTTAATAAATTATTGACTGTTTGCATCCAACTGAAATCTGTTCCCAAGGTATTCTGAAGCTGTAGACACCAGGCAAAACTAAAGAAACAGAATAAGAAACAGCATATATTAAAGGTACATGTTTTAAAATAAGAAAATCACATTTTAATTTAATTTTTAAATTAAATCTTCTGATTCAGGAAAAAAACCCATAGAGGCATTCAAGGTACTGTATAAGAAATAATACCTTACTAAGACACATGTCACTCCTTTCCTCCAAAATAGTTATGTTGAATAACCTTTCCTTGACCTGAACTATATGCCATGCACATTAACTTATTTTGGTTTTTTGGTTCTTTTTGTTTTGTTTTGTTTTTAAACACAATGAATACAGAAAAATTATTCAAAGTTTTCCCACAGATTAATTTCTCATTTTTAAATAGGAGTAGTCACACCGGGATTGTGATTCTCAGAGTTACTGTCATTCATTCAGAGAACTGACTTCCCATGTGGACTTCTATCCAGACAAAACCCCCTTGAATTAAAAAGTCAGTGTTCAAAAATTAGCTTTAGGAATTACTTGTAGAGAGAAGACACTAACAAAAATTATGTCTGTAACCAATTTGCCAGCAGATAAAAGGAAAGATTTGTTTCATAATGTATAATGAATTAATTTTCATCCTCGTGTATTAACATGAGCTTAATTATACTTCTTTACTCAATATGAGTAATAACTAGGTCTATTTTAAGAACCAAATGAGTCTCAACTCAGTGTAAGCCAGTTACTCTTCTTGTTTGTCATGTTCACTGAATTGAAACTGAGGCAAGCTGAACTACATTTTTCCATTTCCATTTAGGAGTTTTATTGAAAGAAAACAGAATGAAGAGTTATGTTTGTACACTGCTTGTGAAACTGGGAAGGAAGATATTTTGTTCTCACTTTTTATTTAATTTTAGGATTTAAAATCTCAGTAAACTGTGGAAAACTAATTTATTCTTTCTCCCTGATGGACTTTAACACCCCTCACTCCCCAATTTAGATGCTGTAACTGGTTGTTCTCTCTGTCTTGGTCCCTTAGGACCAAGAGAAGGGATTGGAATCAGATCTGCATCTCACCACCACTGGTCCGTAGTTAATCTATCATTCAGCGCTCTCCCTTTGTGTACATGGGATTGCGCACAATCTGAGCTACAAAACGGTAGGGTATTTCTTGTAGCATATATTTATGTTTTTGTATCTGCACACGCACAAAATACATCTATACTCTTTCATTATGGTATATATAGATGTAACGCAAAGCAAGAATAGATTCCATATGAAATCTTTTAATCTGATAACCCTAAAATGACTTGTAGTAAACTGGTTAGAGCATGATAGTCTGAGATGTAAATTCAGTTCCCTTCAAGGAGATCAAGAAGTCTATCATCTGATTTGTTGGTAATGAATAGTAATTTTGTTAGTAGTGAACCACTGTTTGGCAAGTGGACAGTGACGGTACTGTTAGTACTGGTACCTTGTATCTGCCATGTTTTTTCCTTTTTCTTTTTTTTTTTTTTTTTCTTTTAAACCTGCTTGCATCACAAAACAACATTAAGGTCTGCTGGAAAAGGCTTTGGGGCTAGAAAGCTGATTTTTCTCCATCTTCATCATACCTCTCAGAATGACTGAGAGGTCAAAATAAACTGTGTTTAACATAAACCCACTAAAATTAATAATTGAACTTGAAAGCTTCCTACATTAAGAACCAGAATCTTTGCCGTTCTGGAAACGTGTAAGTACTGGAAATATACATTTGCTCAGTGCGGTTAGTAATGAAAATACAGTGCACACTCTTGTAATTCTTACTGAGGTCAAATTCATTCCAAGTCATTGAAGACTTGAGGCACTGTTGATTTTGAACTTGGAAAGCAGGCGAAGTATGCTAACCTTTTTTCTGTGATGGCTGTGAGGCTGCCTGACACGATCCCCCTCTTTGTGTGCTGCAATGGTATTGTGTTCCCAGAGATGTAAAAAGAGAACAGGTAGCAAGTGTAATTGTGAAAGAACGTGTCTGAGTGGACCACAACATTAATTTTACAAAGTGACTAGATGTTGGCTTCAGGTGTTGTTTTGGCTTACCATCATCTTCACTGTCAAAAGAAAGGTAGGAATTGATACAAGGACAGAACTGCTGCCAGGCTGCGTTTACACTTTGCTATCATTTGTGATTTAGTGAGACAGTGATTAGTACATTTACAGCACACCTACTGCATTTAGTACACACGCAGGGTGGGTCTGAATATATCGCATTCCATATGAGACAGTTTGCTAGATGTTAGAAAGCATGACTGCTAGAAAGGCAGTGAGTGATATTTATGCAAATGTATTGATGGAATTTACTGTGACCTGTTTAAGCTGTAATAGGTGAGAAATCAGTGTCTTGAAATTATTTATGTTAAACAATAAGGTCTTATACCATCTTGTAAGAATTACAGTGCATCTTTCTCGTCCCCTCCTGTCTTAAAAGACACTGTGTATCAGTTTTACAGAATTAGAAGGATAAAAGGGAAAACCAGATACCTGGGTAGATGGGCAACAACTTTTTTCATATATACATTTGTTGTAATTTATTTATTTTTATGAGCATAAGAAACAGGTGCTTTCTGTGCCTTTTCAGTAAAGGCTTTTATTTTCTTCAGCCTATCATTAACAATGCTTTCTCCTTCTTATCCTCACTTAGTGGAGTGTGTGCATAGTATGTACATTTTTGTGGGTATTTATAAAACCAGAAAGATGTTTGTTTCCTGTAGGATCACATAGGGGGGAAAACCCCCAACTTCAGAACATTTAAAGTCACCCTGATTGAAAAAAAGAAACCATAAATTTCACCAGTTCTGTCTCTAGACAGGAAACAGATGCATGCGTGCATTATTCTTCCACTTCTCTCCATTCCCATCTTTATCTCTTAAAGTCAGTGTGAACATTGAAGCTTTGAAATGCACCATACAGGTCACATAATTTGGACAGTCTAGAATCTACAGAGAACAGGGGGGGTTAAATAAAGATGTACATGAAGAGTGGTTTTATGCCATGTTGTGCAGCTAAAGCCGAGACAAGTAAGCAGGTATAAATTAAAATAGGGAGTTATAATCGTAGTATGTTTGATATTTCTGGTTTGATAGTTCTGGTTCTTAATTTGAAAATAAAAAAGTAATCTTCTGTACTTGAATAATAAGACATTTCAGGAAAAAACTTATGTAGTATCTGTGAAGTCAGTAATCCACTGAATGGATACAGGGATAGATTTTCAATCACAATAATCTTTATTTTGCATCTTTGGTGCACATCTATCCTAAACTTACTACTTCACTCTACTTTATGGTTAAATCAGCAAAAGCGTGCATTTACTTCAGTGGGAGCTAGATCAAGACCACGGTCAATTACTAACAGCACCTGATATACTGTAATTTGACCTTAATGTATTAATATAGATATGCAGATATGCACATAAAACTATTAGTGATAGTTTTAGTTTAAATGTGCTGTGGTACCTCAGGCACACTGTACAAATTTGTTAAAGAATCAAGAGTTATTTTATTCAGGAGCTAAATCTTGAATTAATATTTAATGAGAAATTTAAACTTGTTCTTCCATGTTATGGAACAGCTCTTAAGAGAACTTGAGTACAGCAGGAAACCAGGGAAAATTTTATATTTCTCATTCTTTTGAAGAGCTAGGGAACAGTTCAGTACATGGATTACAGCTCTATGTCTGGTAATTGATATGACATTTTTTTAATTCTATTTCATGAATGAAAATTCATTTTCCTCTTAAAATGGGAGACATGGGGTTTTTGATGCACATAAGAAAACCCACACCTTGAAACACAAGCTTTGATATTCTCTGCTAGTAGTAAGACATACATTTATTATATATCCACATATTAAAGGAACACTGGATTTAAAAAGTCAGTTTGGCACTGAATAGCTTGAAAACTGCATTTTCCCTCACATGTAAATGGTGTCCTCATAGTTGTGTCATAACAAGTTCTCTTATCTCTATTCCAGCTATTTGGAAGTCCTGAGCATATCTACTCAGTTATGCTGGTAGTATGGCAACATTTCTGTTTACTCTGGAAAAGCAAATGTGGTGATGGCATTTTATTCTCGTGCTGACAAAAATGAAATTGAGTATTTGTGCATTAGACAGCAACAATAAGTGAAGACATTGAGGGGACATCTGCAGTCATTCAGTCTATGGTATGTGTTTCTGATTAAAAATCCTGTCTTGGTTTAATGATGCTGGATTTGCTGTGTGTCTGTGCACTGTACATACCGCTTTCTGTGTGCCACCATGAAAGCAGAAGAGGAAATGCTCGCCTGGGGTCAAGTTATTAAATAAGCATTGAGATACTTAATTTGTACAAAGACCATGGTTGAAGAAGGTACATCAGCATGTTCTGATTCCTGATGAAGACAACCTGAACAGGCACTCGTGCTATCTTTAATGTTAAAGGGGTAAAAGTGAAAAAGAAATGCTTCACTGTATGACTTGAGTAGAATTATTTAAATTGGGATTCACATTTTTGTATGCAACCTTTATTCATTTACATTTGAAGTTTAAAGCTCATACTCTTTTTTTTTTTTTTTTTTTTTTTGATACTGAGTTAAAATTGCCAAAGTCTAATAACCTGCATGGAACAGGATGCTTTCCATACATGACAGTATGATAATTTAACAAAGAATGGGTAGGTTAATCTGGTCCTAATGAAGTCCTCTCCATGAAATCCTAACTTTGCTGAAGTGATGGCATATCATTGTGTCAGGTTTCATGCTTTGATTCCCTCTTTTCAGAGTGGTGTATTCTAAGTATTTCTTGTTATTTCTGGAACCATGAGCTGAAATTCTGCAGTTCTGATACGTTTCAGATTACGCTGGAGAAGAGACATTGGGCTTTTAAGTATGTAGAGATATTCATGGCAAAAGCAACTTTTGTGATTTTAGCATGAAATATCCGATTTAAATTTATCACTGCCTCAGCTTGATGAGTTGTCTTCCATCCTGTAGAGCCACAAAGTAGAAGCTATGCTTGTACCCCAGCACCTCAGTGCTAATCCGGAGTCTTTCTTCACCTGCTAATGGAGATAGATTTAAGTGTGCGACAGCCATGTGACATGCCAATGCCAGCACTGAGTTGGTGAGAAATTTTAAGAGGGAAGATGTTGCTAGGGATAATAATGTTTTCAGTTATTCTGGAAAGATATACCGAAACTTACCTGACTTTGCCCTGAAGTCAACCCACCCCAAACTAATGAAGGTTTGTGTCTATGCACTTAAATTTATGTGACAGGTGCATGGATTCTTGTACTTTAGAGAAATATGAGACAATTTTTACTCAAATATTTGAAAAGTAAACACAAGTTTTTCACTGTTAAAGATGGCTATAAGTTCCCAAACCAATATTTGGATCAGTATTTGTATTTTGCTCCTCAGATGTTCTGGAATACTAGAATTGGAGTGCAGCCTAATTCTGACTATTTTTAATAAGATTTATAAAACATACTTTTTAAAAAAAATTCCTTTGTATTTTCAGTCTTATCACAGAAAATCACACTTATTTTTAACTTTTGCATGGGACAAAATAATATTCAGTGTTTGCACTCTTGAATACTAGCTCCTGTGACATTGTCTTATTTTGCAGAATTGGATCGAAATGTTACGTGTTTTCTCTGTAGCTATGGTAGGTTACCAGTTGGATGTGCACCTTGCCTAGGCACTGTTCCTTTACTCATGTGTCAGTGCCTCTTTTTATAGGTTTTGCTCTGCTTTTTGTCTGCAATTCAAGAAGGGATTTCAAGTAGCTCAGCATATATTTAAATGCCTTCATAATGACACTGCAATGTGCTCTGTTTGCACAAACATGTTCTGTATAATGGTAACATACTTTGTGTGAATTTTACTTCAATTATAAGAAATCTGTAAGTTCTGTTTGCTTTACTGCATATCTGTTGGAGGTTTTGGCTTTGGCTACATATCTAAATTTTAACTCAGTAACTTTTTTGTCAGAATAATCTCTTAAAGATCTTAAAACTCAGGCTCTGCCTCAGTTGTGTGTTAACATATTCAGAAAGGCCCTGAGTGTGCAGTACTTCTGACATCTCTGAGTCTATCTTGTTTCTAGAATCAAGCAGAAAAAACGCATTACAGCCTTCCTGTTCAGTCACTGTTTAGTAATAAGTGAAATAATTCAAAAAATTCAAAGCAATTTTCCACGAAAAGTAACATTCTTAAATGAATGTCATTACTGACTTGCCAGCTTGTTTTGCTGTAGGTATCAATCTTCAGGGTACTTCAGAGTATCCTGGAGAAAGGGTGAACAGAATGCGTTCCTTTTATTTTCACTGGCGGGTTATTCTAAATAGAAATAGCAACATTTGTTCAAGATTGGTGAAGAAAAGATAAATAGCTGGGCTAAGAAGACCTGAACGGTGAGGTAGGCATAGTACATAGACTTTGAAAATTTGGGGTTCAGTTTCAATTTAAGAACACATGAATCAAAGCATGTCTCATTTTACAGCGCAGCTGAGTAAGAGAGGAGATTTGGAACGCAACCACACAACTGAAGTGATCAATAATGGCAATTAACAACAAGTGGTTTATGGCAATTTGAAATGTTGCTTCACTTTCTGGAAGTGAAATGAAATTGATCTTCTTCTGCCTTTTACCTCACCTTGCCTAGTTTTAACTTTCTTGTAAATGGTTCACAGCAAGAGGGAATTGTCTCTAAGCTAACTTGTCCTCCCAATAATTTTATTGCCTTATTTGTTTTAGTGCTTCAGCTTCTTTTATAGACTGTCTCTTCTTTTCTGCTTTCTTTAGTCCTCCCTATTGATCCAGAGATTTCCATGATGCTTCTTTTTGTCCCCACATACAATCTCATGGTTCAAATTTTTCGTGTTCATTACGCCTGCAATTAAATGTGTCCTTCTTGAACCTTGTGTCTTATTTCAAATCTCTACAATAATTATCATCTCAGGATTAGCCACATGCTGCAGAATAAAAGGTAATAAATGGAAAAAGAGAGTGGCTGGGACTAATTCATGCTGCCAAGAAGAAACATAGCTAAGGACTTTGCACTGAAAATGCCCTGCAATATTTCAAACTTGACACTTCAGATTATGAACAGTTTAGCTGGTCTCAATGCTGAGAGCAGTTAAGGAAATAGTCTTTCAGACAGGCACAAGGCATCCTGGGCAGGTCTCCTCGGTTCAAAGACAGACCAGGAAAGGAGGCTGCAGGAAAAAGAACGGAGACTGTTGTTCACACAATTAATTGGTGCCATCGTTTTTATTGTTTGTTGTGTTGTAAATCCAGGTGCTTTTTAGGTTTTTATAGAAGAACCTCGTAGCACACTTCTGGTAATATATAGGTCTAATGGGGAGGCTGGATGCAGAAGAGCTGCTGGGTTTCAGTGCAGCAGTTAAGAATTGTAACTGACAGAACTGCCTTTTGGTTTTGCAAACTCAGTGAATGGAGTCTTGGGTATGCCTCTGAGATTTGTTGCATTTGGTGTAGTTATAAAAGAATAGTCCACCAGATATACCTGCAGTTTGCTCCAGAAATAGTTTCTCATTATCTTCATTGTGGATTTCATGCCAAGTCAGTTGTAGCTGACAAAGTCACAGATTGCCAAGATGAATTGCTGATATCCCGTGGGCTCAGGTTTTGTTGATGGGGAATATATTCAGATTTGGGAGCACTAGGGATCACTGTGAAATGGAGACTCTTTTCAGAGACCTGCCTACCACATCGTCTGTAATTGCAGGAGTATTTCCAGTTCTCTTTGCTTCTGCATACTGAAGACATCTCCTCATTGCGTAAGATGATCCAAAATTAGCTGGGTTTTGCATGTGTGAAAGAAAGAATAAGCTTTGGCTTTTCCTAATGTAACCATACTTTTCTTGGAGCTCTTAAGTAAAAATATACAGGCATGGAAGTAGGAAAGGTGCAGTGTTTAGCAAGACAACATGAATTTTGTTTTTCCTCTGATTTGCAAGATTTAATTTTTTTTATTTATTTATTTTGACAGCTTATTTAAATTTTAGTCTAGTCTTCAGTATTATGGCATAGACCGTACACTCTGTAGTCTAATAGACAATTAGAGTAATATGGAAAGCTGTGGGATATAGATGTATCCCACTGATAGGTAAATTTTCTGGGTTTTCTGACTATGTTTAATGTATTTACCCATATTTGGTTGCTTCTTACATTTTCGGCGGGGGGGAAGTCTTTTTTGAAAACAGGAGACTAAAGATGAAAAAATGACTGAACACCCCCCCGCAATGATTTTAGCTTAGTTATGTCAGTTATAACTCTAATGAAAAACTGGTGACGAGGAGAATACATGTTTGAAAAGTTAATGGATTGTGCAAGTTTATATCTTTTTTGCTTTTCTTTTTTATGAAGGCATATTTATACAAGACTTACTCTTGTATAAATATTAGGTTTAATGGGAAAGTAGGTTTATTTGATTTTGCACGTTCTGCTGTGTTCTTTCCTGACATTTATGTGTTGTTTTTTTTAGTTGTTTAGTTGTTTGGGTTTTTTTTACTAATGACTAAAATTGTATTTACAATTAGATTTTATGACCACTAATTGTCTCTTTTTATCTGTGACCAGCGCTTACTATTCTCCCTTCTGTACTAATATTTCACCTAAGCTTTACAAGTTTTAAAGATTTTTTTTTTTTTTAAAGTCAAGTCAGGTTTTATAGTATTAAATCAAGAAATTGAATTGACAATTCAATTCATCTTCCATTCTGTCCATTTCCAGGAGAAAATTGGGATAATCGTGCTCATTACGGATCTTTGAAATTTTCAATTTTATATTCAAGACTAAGCTGTTGTTCTGATGCCATTACTCTACTCTCTCTTTAATCCAGTGATGATGTCATGAGACACTTCTATTTTCCAACCTCTCCTGGTGGTTTCTTCCTTTTTTCTCTATCTCGTGAGCCAATCTACGCATTCACATGACTGCACAGTGACACAAATTTGGATTAACCGATGGGAATTAAGATAAACTTTTTTTTTTCCTCAGTTGTTAGGGAGATTAGAGAAAAAGTTGCAATATTAATTTTAGACCAAGTTTTGCCTAAAACCTGCCAAGTCTGGTTTATCATGTGTATCACACACATTTACATCAGCTTAAATGAGGGAGCACTATAAAGTTCAGATTGAGACAGGAGAAAGAAGAGCAGCTATGCTGGTTAACATCAGTTTAAATGATCAGATACTTGAGATAAAATATATGGCAATAAATTAATTTCAGGATATTACAGATCTTTAAGTAGTACCTTTCACATCAAAGGATCCCAAAACTGTCACATAAAGGTGTTACTTTGTCTGCTCTCTGTAATAAAATGCAGTAAAGCAGAGGGAAAATATAATGATGTAACTCGTTAAACCAATTAGTAATATATAGTAATAGATAATACTTCAGGAGCTGATTATGATTTTCATGTCTAATTAAAAGGTTGATCTCTTTGTTCCAAAAAGATTTTAATCCAAATACTAATACTGGTATTCAATAGCTTACTGTAGGGTGAAATGATGGCTACCTGAAAGAGAAGTGTAGAATAGGCAGTGCCTTCACAGCCCCTACATAATAAGAAATTGCCCAGTTTGGACATAGACCTTTTAGTATCCAGTTTAGAAACAGACACTTCATCTAAACTTAGGCTTTGTTTGACATCACATTAGTATGACAACTGGAGAGTCCACAGCCAGTAAATATAGAGGTTCTTCTCAACACAGTTTTATAAAACTCAGTATGTATTGTCAGCTGAGCTATATGAAGCATCCCAGGCAAGAAAGAAAGGCAAAGGTGGTTTTGAGGAGGAAAAGAAGTCAAAAGGTTGTTGGATGATGGATGAGAGTTTCACATACTGGAAAGAAATCAGTCATTATAAAAACATGGACTTTAACTGTTGCAGTGTTTCCTTCATTAAAGAATGAGAATTATTTTGTAAATGGTTTCTTTATATTCATTTATGGAAAAGAAAACTAATAAATGTATTATAGGTGCCTACACTGTTGGTGTAACTCGGTGAAAGTAAAGTTGTTAACACTGGGAAGCGATGGCTTACCTGTGAGCATCCTGGCGTTTGGGATGTTTTCTGATGCGACTTCAATTCACTTGGCCGTCTGTCTCAGATCTGAACCTCCCACTAGCACTGGTTGTTGAGAGTACCACATGTGAAAGATGGTCTCCTCAGGTAAATAAACACTGTGCAGGAAGTAAACTGAAGACACAGAAGTGTTTCCTGTTGTGGTATAATGTGTGGGAAATGAAGCCAACATGTACATTAAAACCTATCCCCTATATGTATGTAGACCAATAAATTGCTTTTGCTTTATTTTTCCTTTTTTGTTTTGGAACTAGAGATACATACTTAATATGTTGTATAACTTGTTACTGGGACACAGACATTCAAGATACCCTATATTTTAGAGTTCATGCTGATGCAGAGAGGAGAATAAACAGCGCAGTTTCAGGAGGACTGTTAGCAGGTCACAAGCCTTGTTGATCAGCAGCTTACGGCACAAGCAATCAGTAGACTTCTCTATGGCTTTGTACTGGAAAGGCCAGCGAGGTTGTCCATCCTGAGGGCCATAACGGAAAGCAGAAGCCAAGACAGTCTGAAAGGAACACTGTGTGGTGACATAGACTTTGGTGCCAGCCAGCACTCTCCCTAGGCTTTAAAATAAAACCTGTCACAAAGATTAGACCAGGTGAAGACCTCTGGGGACATTCTGTGTGCTGATGAAGCTGCTGCCTCAGCAGTCGTGAAGCAGCTGCAGATCTATATAAGGAAAGAGCAGCCAGTAGATGTGCATGCTTACAGTGCGAGTATGATCTTCCAGATGGCTCTTCAGTTGTTAAGGAGGATGTGTTAGCATTTTTCTCTATGGAGAAGGTGTAACGCATGTTTTCTGAAGTATTGTAGAATAAATTGTATTAAAATTGATGTCATATTAAAATTTATTTTGCCTAATTTTAAGTGGACCTGAGTGATGGCAGTGCCCTCTGAAGTCAACTTGAGTTTCTGACATCAGGACAGTATCAGTACTGCGGGAAAACCTTCTTGTCTCATTTTCCAATGATTTTGATATCCACATTTTAGTCTTTTAATTCTTTTGCTTAAAATACTCTCTATGCTGGTGGACTTGACTTCTTGCTACACAAAGGGACTGTTTTCTATGTATGTAGCAGTGAATTGTTCATTTGCAATGTAAAACAAAGCGTCGTCATTGAAATCTTACCAATTAGAGAAAGAAATGTATAAATTATAAGGGAAGTTGCAGGTTAACATAAAACTTAAAAACTCCTGTTAGAACTCCTGAAGATAATTGTCATAGCCAGGATGGTAAGGAATGAGGAAAAGAAAGATCTCACATTACTCTAGATGCAGTTTAAATGAAATCCTGTATTATTAAATGATAATTTGATAAAATTTACTTAGCTGTACCTTTGTGATTTTACCTAAATGTTTCTTTTTTGAAAGCATACGCTGTTTTATCATATACTTTTGGGAAGATAGCACTGGCTAACAAAAGAAGTAGTTGCTTTTGTTTCCTTTTAAACCTGAGGTTTCAAAGGCAGAAGGGGACTCTGGGCATGAGCTGCCTTCCTTTCCCCACTATCAACACCAGTTAACAGCTATCGGGTTGCTTTATTTTGTGAAAAACAAGGTAATCAGATCCCTCTCTGGGACAGCAGGGAGGAGGTGAGTTGGAAAGTAATAGTGAGGTTTCTTCTCTTTACTTTTTATGTAACTGTAGTGTAGGATCGCTCAGGTTGCTTTCTGCCCTATGAGTTGCTAATAAATAATATTTAAAATGTCATTTTAGTTTATTGAGTCTTGATGTCTAATCAATACTACTTTTGATTTACCTAATCAGGTTTGTGTATTGTAACTCGAATAATATATGTATTGGCATTTAAAGAGCAAACACTTCTCCATTTTCTTCTTCGAGGATTACATGCGTGTGTGTATAGTATAGACAACAGGACTGTAGTCTTTCAGCTACATTCACTGCCAAAAATAGTATTGCAAATACGGTTTTGTCTAAAGAGGGCTAGGTTACCTAAGGTTACAGGAGGGTTTTTTGCAGTTATTAATATTTTATGGAATGCTAACAAAAGGTTAATATACTTTCCATTAAAAGTATTTAGTAGTGTAATAGTAACAGTGTGGAAAAGTATTGGGGTTTTTTGTGGGTTTTTTTTTTGTTGTTTTGTTTTTGGTTTTGTTTTTGTGGTATAGAAAAACGTAGCATGTACCATACAGTGTGATCCCTGAAGCTACAGTGTTCTGTTTTGGCATGATCATAGCACTGAAATCAGTGTTAAGAGTCTCATTGAACTGAAAGAAAGCAGACCTTACTGAGGAATTCAGTTTTCTACCCATTCTGCCAAAGTGAAGCATTTTCATTTTTTTCACCTGAGCTATACTAGCACTTCTTCATATTTGTTTTTCTTTTCCATATACCATTCTAATGACTTGCTTTATCTAATGTTTTAATGAATTAATGACAATTCTTTTTGGTGATACAAAGAACATGTAAGCAACTATGAAGTTTAAAGTAGATTGTTGCAGTTAACATTGTAGGGAACTGAAAATGAAGCCATATTTTTATGACAAAGAACAAACCTGAAATTTTCTTGAAAATAAATCTGTTTTTCTTAACACTGAGCACAGATATATGTTGGTAAATTCATTTAAAATGTCTTTTTTTTTTTAACAATTGGTAATTGCTCAGTCAGCAAACACTATACTGTATATTAAAATGTGGAGGGCAACCAGTTGCTGTTCTTTCAAATCACAGGCACAAAACTATTTTTCTTGCATGGTAAATCAAACAAAATATCATACCGTTTCTAATAGGAAGAACTCTGTAAGCTTTAACAGTCTTTAGCAATTTAGGTTACTTTAGTTTATAACCTATATGGGTGAATTACATAAGAAATTTATTCTTGAGGGACGCAAATCACTTGCCTACTCAGATTAATCACTTATTTTCTTATGATCTGTTGGCATTAGCATTAATGTGAGCATTATGTGAGCAAGGGGTGTTCAGTCAGATGCTCGTTACTTCAGTTTCCTCCTTGCAAAATAAGTGTAGTGTGTTGTTTCTCTGCATCGGGAAGCAGTTATGGAAACTTATCGGGCTATGACATCCCCAGAAAATACAATCTTTGAATTAATGAGTAAATAACTTCTGTAGGTGCCTGTGTATTTTGACCACAATGAAGTGATAGCCGCTGTTTCTTTCTGCTCTCCATTTCAGTGACTGTTACTTGCTTGTTTCCAGTGAACTGAAACGTTGTGTTATTTTTAGTAAGTTCCTCCAACCTGAGTTAGTCTATTTTTATGATTATATCTCACAGAAGAAAACAGTCTGTGGATGCTACAAGAAAGTTTACCATGATCACTGATTTTCACAAATAATAAACAGACTATAAATAATAAACGTAAGGATTTTTCACTCTTTTTTTTTCACCCTTCTGGTCATACTCAAAATGATTTTTAATGAAGGATAAAGATGGCAGGTAGCAAAATCAGAAAGTTAATTGAAACACTGCCAGAAAACAGGTGGTTTTAGTACCTCAAAATAAATATGTTTACAGTATTTCCCAAAATAGGGACTGGGCTTAAACAGTGGCATACGGTTTTCATAATGTTTTAATAATTAGCATATTTCTGACACAGTTGTGCCAAGAGAGTGCCTGGGAATGGCCAAGGGATAACATGGGCCAGAGACCATTCCCAGCTGCCACTCTGAACAAGGTCCCTCCAACTTTGTGTGAGAGGGGGAGAGTTTAATTTTATGGATATGAACAAGGCTGTTTCATGGCCTTCGTCCATTTTGTGTATTAAGGTAAAGCCTCAGTGCCTCTCAAAAACCATGGCAGTATTTTGCTAACAATGTGCTGCTATCATCCTTGTATCAGCTGTCAATGAAAACAGCTCACAGGTGTATAGGAATAAACTAGGCAGTTCGATTGTTTGTTTGTTTATTTTTAATCATACTAGGAAAGAATTGCTTGAACTTGATTTTGTTGATTGTAAAAGGCTGGTCTGTTGGTTGGGGGTTGCTGGTCCGTTTGGCTTCTCTGATCAGCTTCCTTGGCTGTGCTGCCTAAAGCCAAGGCAGGGCTAAACTCAGCCATGAGCTTCCTGAGAAGGTGGAGCTTCATTAGTGGAGGAAAAAGTCAAGGTTCGTTTTCTTCAATCTCTGGGCAAGCAGTGTGGCACAGCTTGTGTCTGTACAATTAGAGTCTTACCCCTCTGAGGACAGGGTGGTAGTTTATCCACCTGCCTATTGGAAACAGCTGCTGCTGAGCACTCGTGCAAACTGTGCACAGTCAGTGTCAAGGCGGGACCTACTGGGCATGAATTAAAAATATGCTGAGAGGGGTGCCAGTAATCAAACAGTGTGGGCAGTTGCATAGCATTGCCAGCCCTGTGCACTGGCCCTGTTTAATTTAATAATAATTTAATGCAGACATAACCACGTGGTACATTTCAAAAGAGAATTTTCTGGTAACTAGATCAACTCAATTTCCGTTCTTTTTGCATAGAAATATACAGTGTTCACAACACCAAGAGAGAAGGAGAAACAGGGAGAGAGAGAAAGAGAAAACCAGTCCCCTGGCTCTCTTCTGTAATAAGCTGGTATCACATGTAGGAATCAATATTAATGCTCTGTCTCTATAAAACTAATAGCATGAGGAGCACTTACTCTCTCATATGTTACTATTTAGTCAGTCTATCAAACATTAGTTTAGCTATACAATGAAAAATATTCATGGAAAACAATGCTTTTGGTTTTGAATAACACCAATCCTCATCACATTTTCAGCCATTCTTCCCCCTCTGTTTAATCTCAGATTCCTGAGATTCCTTTCTTTTGCCATCAAGAGCTTTTCATAGGGAAAATTTTTCTAGGTTTCATATTAAAAGGTAAAAAAATAAAATTACTGGATTGTTCAGAAACTGTAGGGTGTGGGGTTTTTTGATTTGGTTTGGTTTGGTTTGTTTCAATAAGGAGGCCAGATCTATATTTTTTTAGGATACTATTCTTCTTGGTAATTTCTAAAAACTGAAATTTTTGTGTGTACATGGAAATAGGTAGATTCAGGTAATGTAAAACATATATAAAAAGAATATATTTTGTAACTTAGATCACGCACATTTGTTGGCTACTGAAAGTCTTTGTATTACAGTTTTAGTGACTATGACCAAGAACTGTAAACAAAACAAATGGTATTAGATTTTTAAGAAGGCACTTCTGTACTTGCTCAGGAAATGTCTTTGCTAGTAAGATACACTACTGCTTTCTGATACAAGTTTGAGTCTGAAACATTTTAAAAGAAATAAGTTTGATAGGCAAATATTCACCTCATTCAACATTTGTCTCATTTGTCCTTGAACAAGTGCTGCAGGTGTTTATTGCTGTTCCTTTCTAGTTGAGATGAATATTGATTTTAGATATAAAATTAAGTACAATTTTCTGCAGCATGCACCTAAATAATCTGGTAATGAAAATTAATCATGAGCTTGCTTTTCTGTTACTCAGAACCAGCAGTTTTAGCAGAAATATTTCACACATTGAAAGAAAAGCATCAAGAGTGACCAAATGTTTGGTTGTCCCAAGTAACTTAATCCTGCAACAACAAAAGATATTTAATGAAACAGTGATGTCATGCTTGTATAGCATCCTTTTTGAAGTTTTTTTTCAAGTTCGTTTTGTGTTGTAGAGGCATGCCAAATGAAGTGAAAAATGCTGTTGACAGATCTCCCCAAGAAAATGTACCTGTCATGTCACCTATCTAGGTAGCTGTGTAGTCTGTGTAGAATGGTAGATTAAGTGTCACAGTTCTGGAGACATTTCATTGCTGGACAAAGAACAGCAAAGGTTCTGTTATATAGATACTATGAAATGCAAGTAACCTCTTGGGGATATATGGCAAAACTGGAGATAGGATTTGTAGAGGGGTTGTAAGCCAGTTGTTGGGTTTTTTGTTTGTTCTCACGCAAGAATGTCAAGCTGAAGATAAAACAATTAAAGGAACTAGAAAGTCTGTAGTAGATGACAATCTAATATCTTTTTCAAGGTTGTATGGTTCTCCAGGTGTGATATTGCAGTCCTCTGACAGTAATTTCTAAATATGTCATTTGCACTTTTCATTAAAACAGTCCTGCATTTTGAGGCAAGGTTAATGAAAAATACAAATCTCAATAGAATTCCTTGAGGTGCTCTAGTAGGAATTTTTCTCTAACCTTGATTTTCACCACTAACCCATTATTCTCTTTTTTTACTGGTTCCTTACTCATTTTAAAATTCTTGCATTAATTCACATATTCTCCCATTTAAGTCACAATTTCTCATGCCATATTATATCAAGGGAATCACCGAAATCTAGATAGGTGAGACCAACTGTATTTTTTCAACTTAAGAAATCAATTGTCTTATCAAAGAAGGCTATCAGGATAAAATAACACAATCTACTTTTGATGTATTAGTATATTATTTATTTCAGAATTCTAGAATGAAAATAGGAGAGCCTTGATAATTTTAGAGTTCTTTTCATTTTGAAAATGGTAGTTCCTACTAATTCCTGTTACTTGTTACTCATGTTGCTCTGTTGCTAGCTTCAGTAATTGCATTCAAACAGACAACGTGCTATCTGGTTTTGGGAACACATAGATGGTTTTTAATTTCTACTCTGCTGTCACTACTCAAGTTTTTTCTCTGATTCTTTGTAGATGAAGAACATTTGTTTTTATTTTAGTTGCAAAATTTATCTCTGTTTTTGATGATGCTTACATTAGACCTGTGGTTTCTGATGCCAAAAATGCATCTTTTCAGATTAATTATTGTCGTGGTTTAACCTGGCAGGCAGCCAAATATCACGCAGCCACTCGCTCACTCCCCCCCTGAACCCCAGTGGGACAGGGAGAGAATCGGAAGGGTAAGAGTGAGAAAAACTCGTGAGTTGAGATAAAGACAGTTTAATAGAACAGAAAAGGGAAAATAATAATAATGATAATGATAGAATATACAAAATGAGTGATGCACAATGCAATTGCTCACCACCCGCGCTGACCGATAACCAAGTAGCGATCGGTACTTCCTGGATCACGCCTACCATTCATATACTGAGCATGACGTCACATGGTATGGAATACCTCATTGGCCAGCTGGGCCAGCTGTCCCGATTATGCTCCCTCCCATCCTCTGCTTGGTAACATGGAAGCCATCCTTGCAGGATACTTAGCAACAACTGAAAACATTGTGTTATCAACATTCTTCTCATACTGAATCCAAAACACAGCACTAGGAAGAAGTTCAACTCTATCCCAGCTGAAACCAGACAATTACGTGGTTAAGCTTTAATTAATTTAGTGTCTTTCTCCACAAGTACATAGTTGTTGCTTGAGATGTAAGGATGTTTGACTTAGAGATTGGGTCTACGTTCCTGGCAATGTTAGGCTCTTCAAACTCTCAAGACAGCTGTGGAATTATTTTCCATAATCAGGTTTTCTTTAGTGTCCTTATTAAAACAATTTATAAAATAATTTCATAGAATCATAGAATCATA
>NW_009221527.1:0-393 GCF_000690835.1 Fulmarus glacialis
AGTTGGGGGGCAGGGGACCCCAAAACCCGCAGTTGGGGGGACAGGGGACCCCAAGACCTGCAGCTGGGGGGACAGGGGACCCCCCGAAGATCTACCCTTGCTGTGGGAGACGTGGTTGGGCATCAGGAGTCCCTGAGACCCCCAGTTGGGAGGCCAGGGGACCCCCAGACCCGCAGTTGGGGGGCAGGGGGACCCCCCAAGACCTACCCTCTCCGTGGGAGACGCGGTTGGGGGGCAGGGGCCCCCGCACGTGGACGATGCCGCAGCGGTTGGGCATCTCGTCCTCGTTGAGGTACTCGGAGGTGTTGTAGTAATCGACCGAGTGGACGATGCGCAGGTAGAGCAGGAGCCGGTCCAGCACCTGGGGACACGGGGACGTCAGCGGGGACATCG
>NW_009221528.1:0-272 GCF_000690835.1 Fulmarus glacialis
GGGGAGGGAGCGGAGGAGGGACAATAGGTTATTGTGCTCTTATCTCTGGAGACCTGAGGTTGGGTGGGGGTTTGGATTGCAAATCTCAAACCAGTGCAGCCTGTTTCTGCCCGTGGACTGGCAGCCGTGGACAGGGAGGTGAGTGCTCAGAGCTACCCGTGGGGTGTCCAGAGCTGTCGTGGGGCTGGGGGGCACCGTTCTGCACCCCCACCCCAAATGAGCACGATGCTTCTGCTGTTGGCTGCTCGGGCAGGCAGGGTTTGTGCCGGCTG
>NW_009221528.1:372-1668 GCF_000690835.1 Fulmarus glacialis
TCAATCTTTCGCTTCCTTGAACACTGAAACGCACCTAAATTATTTAATCATGAGCGAGAGAAGCTGACGCCCCCGCGCTCCACCAGCCCCACCCCGCAGTGGCGCGGGGTTCCCTTCCCAGCTCGGTGTCCTGTGGGCTGCCCCCTCGGGTCACCCTCCCTGGGAAATCCCACCCATCCCCTTGGGATGGTGTGGGCTGGGTGCTGGGGTCAGGGATGGCTGCAGGTGGCTCCCGGCCCCGGGTAGCCGAGGGCTCTCCCAGGCTGAATGAAAGGAGCTGGGTGGTCTTGGAGGCTTCCCAAAAGCTACGTGCCCTTTAATTCCCCAAAGCCTGTTTGGAGCGGTTGACTCGGATATGTGGGTTTTCTACCCCATGCCAAGGCGGGTGATGCACCAGCGCGGTGGAGGAGGTGCTCGTGCCGGGACGGTGGTATGGCGTGAGCGGAGCCGGGAAGCGCCCAGGGCGGCGAGGCTGAGCTTCCCCATACCTTCCTCGCACCTCCGGAGCCCAGCCCCTCGGGGTGCAGGCTCCGTCCCCGTCCCACCCTCGCTGGCGGTAGGGCAGTGGGTGCTGCCCTGGGAGCGGTCTCGTGCAAGGGGACGCGCAGGGACCTCTGCAAAGCCTTGGCTCCTTCCCCGCAGGAGAGGAGCTGGCTGGCGCTGAGGAGGTGGTGCAAGCGCTGCAGGTAGAGGCTTGAGAGGGCAAAGGGTGTGTTTTGTTGGGTGGTAGGGTTTTTTTTTTTTTCGGTTGAGATGGTGACGGAGGGAATTCCCTGTGCTGGCTCGCGTGCCGTGGGTCTGGCTCTTGTGGTGCTCTGTGTGCTGAGGATCTGTTGCCATTAGTGTCGGCTGGAGCGTGACCAAGCCTTGTGCCCGAGGAGCTGGGACCTGCCATGCTGGAGCCCCCCGGGGCAGCCCCGCGCAGAGGACGGGGCAGGGTGAGCCGTAGGATGGCACAGGTCTTTGGGCAGGGTGAGTAAGAGCAGGGAGGGACTGCTGCTCCTCTCCGCTATTGTTTTGCAGTAGAAAGCGCCAGGGTGGAGCTGTGCCTGGAGTTCCCCCTCTTCCCCAAGGCCTTCCCTGGCTGCCTGCGCTGGGAGATGAGCCTGCTCCTTCCCTGCCTGCACCTCGCAGGGGCTGCGGGTTCCCTGCATGCTCGCTGCTCCTCTCTTGAGTTGGTTTTGGGTTTTTTTTCCTTTTTCCCCCTCCCCTGCTAGGCCACGAGTGGAGTTTGCCCGCAGTGGTCATGCATGCCTGTTGCAGCAGCGCGGGAAGGAGCCCGTGGGGGCTTGGGGG
>NW_009221528.1:1865-3145 GCF_000690835.1 Fulmarus glacialis
GAGGAAACCCTGGGTTAACCCCCCGGCGAGCCGTGGGGTGGGGACCCCGCTCCGCTCTGGGTGCAGCTGTGCCAGAGATGCGCTCGCTGCGGCAGGGACCAGGCGTGGGGAGCGGGGGCCCGGGGAAGGATGCGGCGATGCTCGGTGTGACCGTGGCAATGGGATGCAGATCCTTAGATGGGGGGCTGGCGGCTGCAGTGCAAAGAGGTGTCACCTCCTTGGTGTTCCCCAACTCCTCGGTCTTGCTGGGGACTTCTGGGAGCGGATCCAGGCAGGGTGAGGGATGCTGGCCGATGCCTGTTGGCTGCCTGGAGCCCTCCTGGTTGGGATGGATGGAGGCAGCAATGTCGTTTCTATCGTACAGGTGGAGATCCGGTGCGCAGAGGAGGAAATAAATTGGTCTGGGTGAGCTGGGAGTTTGAACCCATCCCTCTCACCCTCGTGCTGTGCTCAGGAGGGAATAAGGACCCGTCCCGTGGTGCTGGTGATGGAGATGCTCCTGGGGGAAGCAGCTTTGATGGGGAAGGGGTGGTGCACCTCTCCCCAGCCTCCCTCCTCTCAAAATCGGTGTAGGCAAAGGCCACCTGCGATGGGCAGTAACCAGCTGGAGGAGAGGGACAGGCGGGTGACAGCACCCTGCCCAGCTCTGCCCAGCAGTGGCCAGCCCAGAGCTCCTCGCTGGGTTTCCCAGTGACATTGGGACAGAGACCGTGTTTCAGGGTGTGGGTCCAGCCTTGAGGTCCCTCGGTGCAGCCGGCTGTGGGAGCCACGTTCCCTGCCACCTCCTGCCAGCGCTTTCTGAGGCCGAAGTAATGAAACATCTGACTTTGATGTTTTAATTAGTTGCTTTTGGCTTTAATGCAGAGGGATAATAGAGTTTCCATGGACTTATAAAACCTGCCCCTCTATTTGTTCATTAGAAAAAGGAAAGGGGGCGGGGGGGGAAGGCAAGCTAACTCTGGATAGAGAAAGGAAGAAAGCAAATGCTTGAGACATGGGCAGCACATGACAACCCGCTGGTGTGTCACCCACCTGGATGGTGACTCTTTTAAAGCACTAATTAAGCAACTTAGATCCTCGGAGAGCTCTCTGTGAGTAACAGATGAGTTTGGTCTCCTCCTGCATTTGTGAGCTTCTGGGAGGGGTCTTGGATTTAAACGTGGGAAGCTGATGCACAGCGACATGCCCCTGGGGGGGGTCAGGAATCGGGGCCGTGGGAGTCCTGGCCGGGAGCATCCCTCTGCCCGCACCACCTCGGCAGCAAAGCGAGGGGCTGGGCC
>NW_009221528.1:3178-3396 GCF_000690835.1 Fulmarus glacialis
GTGCAGAAAGGCCACTGCTGCCCTGGTAGAGGGAGAGGGATGTGGGACCCCTGCCGCAGGCGTGAAGTGGGGTGCCGAGTGCTCCTGGGCTGGCTCCCTGGGGTGTCTGTGCTTTCTGCATCGTGGCATCCAGTGCTAAACGCCGTACAGACCGGGAGGGGCACGGTGCGGCTGTGACACCAGCCCTGCATATGGTCGTCTGCCAAAATCCTGCGGCT
>NW_009221528.1:3806-4022 GCF_000690835.1 Fulmarus glacialis
GGTCCACCAGCCCTGCATATGGTCGGCTGCCAAAATCCTGCGGCTAACTCGCTTTGGAGCAAGGGAAGGGGCATGGGAAGGATCATCCCGTCGGGTAATGCCAAAGGCTGGCTCAGGAGAGCTCCTCGTCTCAGCAAACCTTTCCCTCTCCGCAGCACGAGGGTCTGTGGTGAGCCCATGGGGACAGACGGGTCCCCTAATGCAGGGAGTGGGGCA
>NW_009221529.1:0-202 GCF_000690835.1 Fulmarus glacialis
CCCCTCTGTGCCACGCGGCCATGCCCCCGTCCCCGCACCCTGCGGGAAAGCCCGGGGCCAGGCGCTGTGTCGCTGCTTATTCATTTCGAGGCTTTGCAGCCCCGAACAGCCCACCAGCTCTCGGGAGCCTCGTCTCCCCTGCCCGCGAGAGGCGACTTTCTCTGACTCAGAGCTGGAAAGGAAACCCAGCGGGCTGCGAAAG
>NW_009221529.1:255-1581 GCF_000690835.1 Fulmarus glacialis
AGGAAACCCAGCGGGCTGCGAAAGGAGACCTGCCAGGCTGTGGGCCGGGCGGAAGAGCCGGGTTTCCCCACACAGCGACACGTGGCTCTGCAGCCGAGATGGAGGAGCCAACACCAATGTCACGCCAGGGCAGCCCAGTGAGCCCAGAGGGCAAAGCCCACACAGCCCATGCCCTGCTGCTGGGGTGGGCAGGGTGGGCAGGGGACACGCTGCCAGCCCTGCTCCAGCACGGCCCTTTGCAAGGCACCAGCCAGCTCCATCCCTGCCCTATGCGAGGTGAAATCCCTCTTCCTCCTGAAAGGACGGCTGAGCCGGGCTCCTCGCTGAAGGGAGGGACAGACCCTCCTGGCAGCAGCAGCATTGAGGAAGGATGCTCAGGAGCCAGATGAAGGGGCTGTCTGGGAGCCTGTGCTGAGCCTGACCATCTCCCAACACTGACACCCGTCTCACCCATGTGAGCACCGACACATGCACCCACCTCCCCACAGAGCAGCGCAGGCGCGGGAACCCATTTCCCGAGGCATGGGAATACCAGTTCCCAGAAGCGCCATGACCATGGGTACCGTGTCTCCTCTGCAGGGACAGCTTCTGCCAGGAACCCCAGGCCTGGCAGGGAGCTGGCGCGGGCGCGGGATGAGTCAGGCTGCCTCGCTGGCCCCCGGCAGCCCTTGGCACAGCTCATCTCAGCCCTTCCCACCCAGTTCCCATTCGACTCAGCACCTGGAGCCCCACGAGGCAAATGTGAGTGTTAGACCGGAGGAGAGATTTGAGAGATGGAGCAACGTCACTGCTCACACCAGCCTGGAAATCCCATGCCTGTTCCTGCAGGTCCCTACACCCGTGGGCTGAGCAACGTCACTGCTCACACCAGCCTGGAAATCCCATGCCTGTTCCCGCAGGTCCCTACACCCGTGGGCTGAGATGTCCCCACACCCCGGACATGGCTGCCGGGGCAGGGAGGTGTCCTGGTCCCCAAAGCAGGAGGACGGGGGAGCAGAGTTCCTTGTCCTCTGTGGGGAGCGTGCAAGAGTCCTGAAAGTCTGAAGGGAGGCACTTAGTGGGTGCAGGGGCGTCCCCTATGCTTTCTGGTGCCCTGTCCCTTCTCCCGTGGGTATCCCTGTCCCCATTGCCGTGGGCCGCCCTGTCCCCTCTCCCATGGGCTGCCTTGTCTGCTCTCCCGTGAGTGCAAAGTGCCTGTCCCCTCTCCTGTGGATTGCCCTGTCCCCTCTCCCGTAGGCTGTGCCGCCCCCTCTCCTGTGGGTTGCACTTTCCCCTTTCCCGTGGATGTGAGGCGCCTGTCCCCTCTCCCGCGGGCTGCCCCGTCCC
>NW_009221530.1:0-231 GCF_000690835.1 Fulmarus glacialis
GCAAACCTGGGACCAAGTCTCCAAGCCCCTGAGTGTGCAAAGGCTTTGCTTCACAGCAGAAACGTGCCAGAGTGGATAGCAGGTGGGAACATAAAGCTGAAATCGGATGCCAAGAGAGTGAGCAAACCCTGCTGTCCCCAAGGGCAGAGGGGAACGGGGCTGGGAAGGGCAGCCCTGGCAAGACATGGGTTTGCTGTCAGTGGGGTCTCTGCTGTCCCCGAGGGCCTTTGG
>NW_009221531.1:0-27180 GCF_000690835.1 Fulmarus glacialis
GGTGCGGCGGTCTGGGACCGGGACTGGGGCCGGAGCCGGCCGGTCCGAGCCTCCCCGCGCTGCTCTCCCGCCGTCAGCATGAAGGTCGAGTTTGCCCCTATCAACATCCCCCTAAAGAGGAGGATCCAGACAGTCGCCGTGCTGCAGTGGATCTTCTCCTTCCTCCTGCTGGGTAACAGCCTTCCTCCTTCCTGCCCTTGCCCCAGAGAGAAAAGGGAAAGAATCGGCTTTTTCCTTAACCAGCGTCACCCGTGGGCATTGGTCTGTGTCACCCTATGGTTCCACGTAGGAAGAGAGGCGTCCAGGCGGCAAGTGGCTCCCTGGCTATCCTGGGGCGGGCGAGAGCATCGCGCTTCTGGGCTTAGGCCTTCTCTTCCCTCAAAGCTTTGGATGGCTTTTTCTCTCTTTTTTTGGGGTCTATTTCTTTCTATGGGTTCTTTTTCAAATATGATCTTAAGAAGCTAGTGACTGCATCTTCTCATTAAGATGCCTGCTAGATTTCTGACAACTAAACTTTTTATTGAACGTGAGCATAAAGGCTGGTACATGACTAATGCTGTTTTCTTTACTCATTTTGTAAAATAACTATATACTGTAGTTCAATAAAATTTTCATTTAACTAGGTGACAAAAATTAGTAAGGACTGACAGTGAACTGGCTTAAATGCAGCTACTTCCGTAAATTTATGAAAAATGTCCTCACTTTCTTTAAGAAAGTGTTCCTAACAATTTTACTTGGTAAACTGTTTCCACTGATTATTCCTCTATAGTGAATTTTCCTAATATCGTAATAGACTCCTATCACTAAACATCTATTCACAGCAGTGAATCTTACTCTTACGGGTAGTTATCTTGAACTTGATAAAATTAAGTCACTTGATAAGGTAAGCTAAGCCTTAACTCTCTGGGACCAGATCCATGGATTGTGTAAGGGCAAGTAGTTGTTGAACAGTCCGTGTGGAACAAAACTGTTCTGAGATGTAGAGCGACTGACTACCTGTGCGTTATTGGAAATGGTGGAACGTGTTACAGTTGTCTATACTTTAGGTCTTACAAGGAGGAAAGGAATGTGCACATATCTTCCTTGTATATCTTGCAAATGTAGTACCATTCAGGTGGTGGTTTGGTGTCTTTCAGTCAAATTTTTTTAGGTTGTTAGCCTACACATAAAAGATTTGGGTATGTGGGGGAAGCATGGAGGGTATGAAGCACCATCACGAATTTATCCTTAGCACTTGGCTGTTTCATGTTGCCTCTAAATGTGGTTGGACTATAAACATTTTGTGTTTACATTGTAAATAGCCTGTGCTTTTAGTTTTCTGTTATTGAATTAGATCTTGGCATATCTCATTATTCCAGTCTAATGATAATGCAGTGGAAGTTCAGTGGCAGTGGGAGGAAACAATTTTTATCCTAGCCTGGTTGGTAACAATGCTGCTGCAGAAAATCACGTCCTTCTGTGCTTACTAGAAGTGATCAGGCTGCAGAAAATCCACGCTTGCTGCAGTTCAGCAACAGCTGTTTTCTGCAGCTGGTGCTGCCTGGGAATAAACGTCAAGGAAAATGAACAAGGAAGTGGTCTTATGGCTGGTTATATTGAACATAGTGAGGGCACTTGATCGTGAAAAAATCTGTTTGCAAGAATGCTCAAATTTTGGTGGACAAATTGATTCTAAGAATAATAATCTGCTTCTGCTTTCATGGGGATGTTTATCTTTAGAGCTATCCAAGGTGACCTTGTAATTTTGTAGGTGTACCCTTTCAGTCATAGGACAGTCGGAGTGATCTGGCCAAAAAGTTTCACTTAGCTCCAGGAAAATTCAGATGGCTGAATCCTAAACGACTTAAGTGAAAAATGGGTTGGTTTCTGACGTTCTGTATTGCCATTATGTCTGGATTTTTCAGCCTTTTTCTCGTCTGCTGAGCAGACAAAGTACAGAAACATTGCTTATTTGTAAGCTCTTGAATTCAAAAGCGACACTTTCAAATCATGCAGGGGATGCCCCAGTACAAGAGAGTATGTGTGAAATACTGTGTGAATTCATGACAGGATAGGTTGGAGGGGTAGGTGTTGTTTGGGGGTTGATATATGGCTGGAACTAGTTTACACCAAGGAAGATCTTCTGTAGATTCAGTCTTTCTTATGTAAAAATATCTGCATGTGAAAATATGAACAGGTAACACCATATGATAACTAGTGATTCATAGTATAGATATAGGGATTCTGTTTAGAGCAGTGAATAAGTAGGGTACTGGCTTAGTTCCTAAAGTTGTCCATCTAGGTGTGTGGTGAGGTGCCATAGCTTAATAAAATGACCTGACAGAACTAACAGATAAAGTAAGGTAACTCTAAAAATCAGTGCCCTGAAAGAGAAAAGCTGAATCGGGTAATTATATCCTTTAAACCTGGGAAGTGACGTGAAAATGTGACTTGGCACACAGAGTAAGCTGTAAGAGGAATGTGAGTCTATTACAACTTAGAATCCATAATGTGACTTGGATAGGAGACTCTGAAAATCAAGTATGGGTTTTATCTTCCTGGCTGAGACCCTTAAGAGTAGCTTAAAAAAAAGCACATTGTGTTGGTCTTTGCCCCTTGCTCTCCAGGCTTGCTTTGTTGTAATGCTGCGTGGTTTTCTGCGACCGTGGACTTGATGATTGAAGATGCCCTCTTGCTTGTGTGACTAAAGGCTACTCACAAGTTGGCCTGAAATACATATATGCAATAGTTGTTGAAGACTGAATCTCATCACCACTTGTAGAAAGAGCGAATCAGTCAACGAATACTGAACAAATAGCTGCAGTAGCACGGCACAAACAAGAAAGTTCTGCTTCTTTGCACAGTGTACTGGCTTGGGCTGGGTCTGCACTACAAATACATTGCTTCTGCTGTAGAGCATAGGCAGAATAAACATGCCTCTGCCTCAAAAAAGCTGTACAGATGTGCACAGAATTTCATTACATACAAAAGGAACCTCTTTAAAATTCCGGGTGTAAGTTCCTGTGCTTCCCTGCTCTGTACTGCAAGCTGCCAAAGTTTGCCCTCAAACAGAAACGACAAGTCTCATTGTAGCAGTGGTTCTTCTGTTAGTTATCCAGGGGTGTGACACCAGAAACAAAAATAAGTTCTGAAATACTGTGATCTGTATCTAAGGGCTTCTGGATTATACAAGAGAAATGCCCATCTAACAGCTTCCCACAGTGTGCCAGCTGAAACTGCCATATGGTTTCCTATCTTATGTGCTCTAAGTACAGCGGGCTAAAGTAGTTTAGGTGAAGTTCTATGAAAAAGAAAAGTGTTTTAAGTGGACTTCCTTCTTTTAAAAGAAGAGTGGTATCAGCCTGGAGTCTAGAAAACTAAAGCTATGAAAACTGAAAAACAGGAAACGCTAAAATGATGCTATTTCTTGCCGTATTAAGCAGAAATCCAAAACAGCTTCAGGCTGAAGCATAATTTCAAGTCATTAGTGTGTCACTGCTGAAACAGCAAATATATGAGGTTTTGCAATTTCAGAGTACCTACTTGGGGGAAAAAAGCTGAAACAGACAGTTTGCCTGTAATTACTGTTAGGAGAAGTTCATCGGCTTGGCCAGGGGCTGACAGTCCCAGGGCAGGTCTGGCCCCATTCCAAGCTAATGCAGCACCCATATTGTGTCCGTCTCTGAAGCTGTGTGCTGATATCTGCTTGTGATCTTCTCCGCCGTTGTCCAGCCTAGCCCCCGGCAGAAAGTCACCTGGAGAAATAAAATCTCCAAGCCTGTAAGTGCTGCTGGACCAACGGGGGGTGAGAGCAAAGAGGTTACATCACTCCCATTTTTGTACTGCAGGTTTCACGGTGCATACACACAAAAGAAATTGTCACCATCGATGAATGCAGCGGATGTCCCTGGTGTTTAGCATGAAATCTTTGTTTCTAAGCTTGGAAATATTTTTCTTAAGAACTTTGACTGAATTAATTCTGCTGCAGTTAATAGTATGTCTGATACCCTCCTGTTAGGAACCAGTGTAGGTTTTCTGTTTCTCGCACAGTAATTGAGCAGCGATTTACCCTTGGTACGTAAGCATGCTGCGCATCTGTGAGTGAATTTGTATCAGGAGGTGATCAGTACCTAGGCAGGAGGTAGATCAAAGGGTTCATTTAAAGGCAAAACAATTTAAACAAAGAAAAATCAATGCGATTTGGGTTAAGTCCTGCTTTGCAGGTGTTTTTCTTCCTCTTTAATGTACAGAAATCAAATGACAGCATTTTGGAGAAAATAAAGCTAGAAGGTGAGTCGGTGAGCTTCTCCTCTGTCAACTTTTGTGCATGTGATGTGAAAAGGGACAGTGGAATTTGAGCATGTACAAAATCAAATGCAGAAGTAGGTAACTTGGGTGGAGTGGCGGTGTCTTGGTTCAGACAATGAGAGAAGGAAATGAGAGAGAGTTTAACCCTACGACAAGGATACCAGGATTTTGTTTTGAGACAAGGTGGTAGTAGGGGAGAATGGTGCATCTTCAATGGCTCACTTTCTAGGTCCAGTGGTGGCACGCTGGTCTTCTCCTTACTGGGGACCTAGGAAGTGATTGTTGTACATGCACCCCTGGGTTATTTGCAAAATACTTAATAATACAAAATCAGTATGTAATAAAAGGTATATTTTAATAATGCATGAAGCCACAAAACAATATCCTAAAGAGATTGGTATATATTAAAGTACATCCTGTTCTCTAGTGATTAAACTTCTGTGTGTGTAGCATGTAGGATGAAGCACACTGTTAACTGAACTTGGCTGGAGACAGTTTTGAGTTGTGGATCTGGCTTCCCCAAAAGAATAGAAATGATGAAACATTTGCTACAGAGTGAGATATTGCTGCTGGTGACTTATGTGACTTATGTGTTGAAAAAGCAGGTGTCAGTGTAATGTGCTAAAGCAAAAAATAACCTTTTCCCCAAGCATGTCATGATGCTTTGTTATCTGGTGCTGATTTAATTCATCAGCTGTAGCTGGCTAACTAAAATGGTCTCATTCTTCCTGAAAGCCTTGTTAAAAAACTCTCTTTTGATACCTAAGAAAACTCAGCTAAGCTCTATGAGCCTTTCCTAGCAAGCTGGCTGGTATTGCTACTTGTTTTTGTCAGTCTATATTCATCTATCCCTGAAGCTTATTGCTGGCCCATGGGTAGGGACTGATGTGTGATCACAGAGAATAACAGGGTACTTACTGATGCTTGACTGACTAGTATTTCCAGGAATGTTGCCTCTGTTACCTACATCTTAGGGAGGGAATTTAACCATGTCTCTGTGTGTATTTGTTTGTATCTCTCAAGAATAAGAAGAGAAAAATGGCTGTGCTGCGTCAGGCCAGAGGCCCTGGCTTGGCAACCTGTATGTGGACATAACTGATAGTGGATGCCTAAGGAGAAATAGGAAACATGTAGACTAAATTTGGCATGCTGTCTGGGGATTTGGTAATTAGTAACTCGGGGATTTACTATATCCAGACCACTTTATCTAAAAGTCAATAGTGCCTAATGTTCCGTATCTCTAGTTTATCAGTATTTGCCAATGGAAGGTCTGCTTGCTTGGTAACTGGAACCAAACTCCAGAGCAAACAAGCCTCCAAACCTTGGGGGTTTGTATTTGTTATCGTAATAATGTTGAAATACAGCTCCCTTGGTAGGAATGCTAAAATATCCTTGTGACTGGGGCTCCCAGTTTATTGACAAAGGACCTCCACTGCAGGAGACTGATACGTATTCAACAAATGCTGACCTCCTTACCACCTCAGTCCTGGAGATGGCTACCAAATTCCTGTGGACTTTTTCCAGTGCAGTTAGCTTAAGTAAATTCCCAGCATGTTCTTTGCTGCGGAGTCCATATCTGCCATGGGTAAAAAGTGGCAGCAAGTTCCTGTGCTTCTGGTGGAAAACTGTATATTGACAGAATTGCACAGACTAGTAGGCTCTAAATAGGACAGTACTAACATAATGACTCCATTTTTTTAAAAAGAGACTTTCTATGTAAAAGCTGCAGAGCAGTACTGTACAGAGGCACGAACTTGCTTACTGTTGCCTTGGCAGGTTGCCTGCTCTCAGGTGTTGCCTTGTTGTCTCAGGTCTTCCTTTGGTGGGACTGTTGGAGTCCATTTGCTGTATGTGTTATTTCATTTAAATTTCTATTTCTTTCTTTATAATTTATAGATAATTTAGAAAGTATTTCCAGAAATTAAGGCTGGTTTTTAATTTTTTTTCTTTTCCCCTAATGAAAGGATCCACTAAGCAGGGAAAATAATTTTTTTAATGCCAAAATCAACTTATCAGTGGTACCTTGAGGGATAATAGAGAGGAGCAAATGTTCATTAGGAATGAAAACATCACTGTGCAATTCTCCCTCCAATGTTCTGTTCCTCAGGCACCCAACTCAGGGGCATTGCTGCTCTGAAGACTAAAGGTGAGAAAAGGACTGTTCTGTTGTAGGTACATCAACGTGGTTGTTGAAGAATATGCCATCTTTCTCGCCCCCCCCCCCCCCCCCCCCCCCCCGTGGGAGCTTTTCACCTTGCTTTGTGTATTGGTATGCGCATGGACTCACAAAGCCCGAAGAAGTACAGTATTAAAAATCACATCTCTACCTGTGTATTCACTAGAATGCCAGTGGGATAAAGATGTCCTGTTTATGACATCCTTTGTGGGAGGAGGTTCAAATTGCTGCACTCTGAAAGTCTCCAGCTCATTTAAGACATAGCAGCACAATGTGTTTAGAGAAAGCTTTGCTAAGGGCATGTGCGAAACAGCAGGAACTGGCTCGTAGTTCAAAAACCTGAGTTGGGCAGTCGGGAGGTCGCGGTGCGAGCTGCTTTGCATGGCTTTGTGGGGTACTACGGAGAGCCTGTAGTGCTGGTTGGATTGAGATGAGTGCCCTGGCCACCTAGGATAGACCTGCACTGGCCGGGCATGGTCTGTGACTCCTCTGAGAGTAATGGGAGGCTTTTCTTCTAGTGGACAATCTTAGATTTGGTGGCCCTCACGATAGATATTACTCAAACATTTTTGACTCCTTAGTAACTGCAAATGCATTCGGAGCTTCCAGTTGCTGGGATCACCTGTATTTCTCCTCCCAATGTGCTGGTTTCCTACTTCCTATCTCAGTGGTATTTAACTATTTTATGAATTTGGTGCCCACAGATGCAAACATAGAGCCTATTTAATGAGTGAAGCATCAGGTGTTCAAACATCATTGAGCAGGATGGCTGCCAGTGCTGCTAGCTAACACTGTATATAATATTTTTCATCCATTTCCTGCAGCTGATGAGTATCCACGTTGTAAATGGGGAAGCGGAGGAAAAGGGATGTAAAGTCTGCCAGTGTTGGTTGGCAAACCGGATGTTCAGAGTCGCGTGGCAGTGATTGGTCTTTTAATCCATATTGTTTCCCTTTTCCCCCACTGTTCCAATACATCACAGAGATATTTTCAAACCTTTAGTTCAAGTTTAAGCAAAAAATTATGCTTACAGTGTACACTGGAACTACATCCAAGGAGGCAATCAATGATGTAGTAAAGTGCTGAATTCCAAGTTATTCACCTTTTAACTGGAATTTGTTTATGAATTTAGGTACAGTGGTTGCCATTTATTTACTCACTGCCTTCTCTAAAGGAGAAAACACTGGTTTGTGTTTACAGGCTCGTTGGTTTTGAGTCATCAGTGTTTAACTCATCTTGCAGGCTGTTAATACATTGAAATAATAAGGAGGTATGGTAAAAGGAATTTGCTTTGTGTGTCTCATTGCGAATGCAATAATAAATTGGCTTTGTCCTACAAGATGCTGAGCTCCCCTTAGGAAGTGCTGACAGCATTCTTATCTCCCCATACCTTACATGCACGCAGGAACGTGTTCTAGCTAAAGCAAAGCAGTGAGATCTTTATGTGTGTTTGTCTGCATAGTATTAAATAGTGCTATCTGGCACTTATCGCTGCTGATTTAATTAGCTCTTACAGCAAGGATGCTTTGATCCAAAGCACCTTTCAGCTATTTGGCTAGGAAACTGATAGTAAAAAGCCATGTGATTCTGCACTGAGTCAAAAGTCCTTCTGAAAGGAAGAGTAGGAAATATAAATACTTATCAATTTTTGCATAACAACTTGAAATTAATTGAAATTTATGGCAATTAAAAAAACTTCTCATGCTTATTCAAACTTAGACCGTGAACCTTGGCATCCTGTCCAGATTAGCATTCCTAGAAATTTCTATAGTTTCAGGATCTGTTCTTCAAAAAACAGGTAATGACTTTTCCTTAAAGTATTTCTGTGCCCTATTTTGAAATGTGCTGGTGAGGGATTCCCACCAGTTCTCCCTCCAGATCAGTGGAATTGAGTGTCATCTTTCACCTGTGTTACTTGTCCTGCATTAATGATGTTCCCTAGAACTCGTTGTTGCAGCTTTTGGGAGTTTTCCACATTGACTTTGGAGGTCTGTGGGCCTCAGTTACCTGTGGTATTTTTCTAGAGCTCTTACTGAAGTGCTTCTCTGTGCAAGACCACGGTTGCCTGTTTAAGCAGGAAGCAATGAGCTTGTGTCCTGATGATACTGAAGAATGGAGTATCCTTCAAAACAGTAGATTTCGTGCTGCTTCTGGTTTTGTTTATGGTTGTTCCCTTCTCCCTTCCTCAGAGCAAATGCAATTCCTTATTTTTCTGCTCATTCCCTGCCAGAAATGTGAATGTTCATCCCTTTCTTTCCTACTCAATCTAACCAAGCTTTGCTTGCTCTGTCTTCTTCTGGATTCTGCAGTAGTTCTCAGTTACCCCATCACAGTATGTCCGTTTCTACTCTGAGGCACAGGCAAACTAGGCAGAAGGGTAAGTTGGCAGAAGTTCAGAAAAAATAAGTACTCAGGTTGGAGGAAACACAAGAGTGCCCATAGGCCAAGTTAAGCTCTGGATTTCAGCAGCTCGAAACCTGCTTGGTATAGGGAATCTGCTGTGAGATTTTCAATGCCCAAGTAATCTCTCTCTTGAATGAAGTTGATCTTAACTAGGATGAGTGGTTTTTACTGTTGGTCCATCTGCTTATTTTGAAGTTCTCAGTTCTGGTAATATTTACATTGTGTTAGCCAAATTACTGCCTGATGTACTTCTGTTATTTTTTTATTCGACTCTATTTCCTTACCTATTTAGCTCAATATGTTTCACTGGTGTAACTCCTTTTAGGACATAACAGGATATTGCCTTCATGAAAGCCAGTCAATTGTGGGACATGCAAAATATTACTTCTGCTTCGTAAAATATCACAGAAAAATGCCTGTTTCATACAACTCCACCTGTTGAGGCTTCCAGTGAGGACTGGCTCCTGTTTTGCTTGCCATTGTATAAATATATGATGTTAAAGCCCTGGCTCCCTTGCAAACCTGGAATTCAGCATCTGCTGAATTACTCTGATCCGTGAGCCTGATGCGTTTTGTTCACAAGACAGAGCGAGCAGGCTGCTGCAGGGTGTGCTACAGGGCGGAGAGCAGCAGGTACTGCTGTACTGCGCTTCAGCCGACTCCGTCCATAGCTGCTTGAGTTGCTGCAAGAGTGCAAAATTCTGCAAGTCCTACAAAGGTAATGTTTCCATAGGGAGTTTCCCTAAATAATTATTTCAGGCTTGAGCCCCAAAGTAACACATTCTGTTTAATCAAACAAGTTTTTCTGGCTTTTTGAATTGTGCATAATGCAATTCCTGTGTATCATTATTGTGGTAGGATGTTACAATTCTTATTAACCTGGGTCTGAAAGTATCAGGACTTAAAACTGCTGTTGTGTTCCCATAGCAATGGTGAGTTTCCATTTACAGTGACATGTTTAGAGGCTGAAATGGAACCTCTTAATGTTTTGGTCTTGTCTAGTGTATCTCCTTGGCCAGTCACAGAGCACTTTTCACAGGGAATAGAACTACCTATTTTATAGGTAGAGAAATTAAGAAACAGGAAGGGAAAATGATTGCCTGACATCATTCTCATTAGAAAGGAGATCTTGCTGTCGTCCCCTTTCCCCTCTTTCCTTCCCTAGCTCTCCTCCCTTCTTGCTCACTGGAGCATCACATCTTTGTTAGCTGTCTCCTTTTATTCTGCTTTAGGTAAACCAGATGCTCTCTACCAAATGTTAGTGTTCATCCTCACCACGGGGAGAAGACAAGTGTGTTGGTTCTTAGCTTATGCTTTTGTTTTGTTAAAGTAAACCAGCATCATAGGTTTATTTGTCCGGTTGTGCAGTAGAGTAAGAAATATAGACTGAGGTGATATACCCCTGTGGTGTTTCACCCTCAGTGTAACAACATTCACACAATGTGGAATAAGCTAACTTCAATTTGTATGCATTTTGAGTAGCATCCATAATAAAAATATCAGGGCTGGGAATTCAAGGTCTTAAAAGGAGACAGGCGTGATTAATGCTTGCTATGGTTTCCTTTTTTGTCTCTTGTAGCAGAGTTTTGTTGTGGATTCTTCGTGATCCTGATCCTGGGTAACTTCTGGTTCCTCGCTGTTCTGTACCTGCTATGGCTCTACCTCGACTGGGAAACGCCATGCACGGGGGGCAGACGGTCCCAGTGGGTCAGGAGCTGGACTGTTTGGAAGTACTTTAGGGAATACTTTCCCATTCATGTGAGTAAAAGGTTTCTCACAGAACTGTAAACATTGGAACAGAGGCAGCTTGAATAGCATGGACAAACGTCCAAGACTCATCTTTGGTAAAATTCTAATACTTACTGAAGGGTGAACTTCTTTCTAAAACATGGGAAGTCTGAGATTTAGGGACAAAAAGGGGCAGGGGCTTTGGACTGTTGGGTCACAAGATAGTGTCTCAGCACAGTAAATGTTAGACATGATATCTTGAGACACAACTATTTAAACTTGTCCAGCTGTAAAACGGGACAGTGGTTTAAAGTTCTCAGAAGGAAATGAATTGTCATCGGTTCTGTGTCCTGTCAATGTGCAATCTCCATACTTCTTGTTTTTGAGAATCCTTCTGAGGTAAGTATTATAATGTCCTCCACTGTCTCTATTTTTCAGCTTATAAAAACTTCAGATCTGAATCCAAATCACAACTACTTACTTGGCTTTCACCCTCATGGGGTCCTAGTAGCTGGAGCCTTCGGAAACTTTTGCACCGGTCCAAGTTTCAAGAATTTATTTCCTGGGCTTACTCCATATCTTCATATCATGCCCATCTGGTTCGGCTGTCCCTTCTTCAGAGAATACATAATGAGTGCTGGTAGGTAAAAGCAGAATGTCTCAGCTGTTGCTCTGTAGTATAGCTTCTGCTTCAAATGTAGGGTCTATTCCTGTACCTATAAGGTAAGTAATTTCACTTCCGAAGGATCAGCGTTGGTGCTAAATGAAACCTCTGTTTTATGATGAACTGTTGTTGCAAAATAATTTGAAAGATTTTATTAATAGTTTTCTTAAACTATATCACTGAGCTTTTTTTTCTGTCTGAAAAAAAGTGCTGTTTTTCCCTCGAACTATGAGATAGCAGTACTGAGTACCAGTTATTTACAAGAAAAGAAGGGCATATTAATTTATAACATTATTTAGTCATTGCACGGACACTTGTAAAACAAATTGAGGATAATCTCTTACCCGAAATGCTTAAAGTCCTCATTACAAATATCTTTCTAGTCAGAAGTTAATTACCTACTTCTGAATGAGGTCCCATATTGCAAATTTGTGTAATTTTAATGGAGATGTAAACTCTAAAGACAGGAACTTTTTTTTCTCTGTTCTGAGCAGCACTTGTCATAAAGGAGTGATATTCATGACTGGTACTGCAGTAATAAAAGATAAAAATAACAAGCAATAAAGTTTGGGGAGCAGAAGAATGTATAATGGAATCAGGACTAGTGTTCCCCCACAGTGGTTTAATACAGGAGTTATTTTACTTAAATTCGTTAAACTAGAGCATTTGAGTAAGTACGGTCTGGTGCACAAGACTACGTTTGGGAGACAGAGATCTAGCTCTTATTCCTGACTGCAACACAGACGCTGTGATTTCAGATAAGCTATGTAACTACTCCATTCACAGAAACATGCTTAGGATGTTGTTCAGGTTAATACCAGAGTTGCATATCTGTGTATCCTTCAAAATACTAGAGAATGCCCTTCCATGCAAATGTTATTTCTGAGGGGATTCTTTCAGGCTTGTAAAGTTAAGAGATTGGCAGTGGTGGAAGATGGCAATTTTAAACATTGCCTAACCTGGAAGTCAGCTTTACATGTTTTTGGCATCTTGACCCGTAGGAACAAATATTTACCCACTAGATGAGAAACAACTTGAGTAAAAAGCATGCTAAAGAATAGTCAGCATCGTAGCTCATTTTTCACAGGTATGTAGCTGATAAACCAGAGGGGACCTTCGGTATGACGCAGGTTATCAGTCAAATCATAAAACACTTGCAAAATCTTCCATGTACTGAAAGCCATGCTCCTAGGACATTGTTTCACCTCCTAGTCTTTTGCTCCCTGTCTCTGAAGCCTGCCAGGCTGCAGCTGTCATCATCGGGAAGAGCAGTTGCAGCACTACCGAGCCGCTGTGCGAGCGAGTGGGGAGCCGTGCCCTGCATGCAGGCTGACATCTCTGCTTCGGCAGGGAGATAAATTTGTCCTGGGGAAAGACAGTGGCTCTTGCCTTCTCTTCCAGAGAAAATGCATGCCAACTGGTGAACGAGCATCACTCAAATTATTTGTGAGTCTCAGGTCAGCTGCATTTTTCAGAGTAACAGTGACTGTGAAGGCATGCATGGCAAATGGAAATAGTTTTTACTGAGGTCTCTGAATTTGCTCCAGGAGCAAGCTATTTTTCTTGGTGGCCAGCTCTCAAAACTACATCACGATCATCTTGCCTTTCTTGTGAGATTTTTATAATCCATGTTGTAATGTCCCTAATGGGAAAAAAAGAAAGTAGGTAACAGGAGATGAAGTATTTGCTTGGCAACCAAAAGAGCATGCTTTGATGCTGGCCCTGTAAAAAAAAAAAAAAAATCCAAACCAGAAAACCCAAGCAGCCTTCCCCCCCTAACAAAAAAACCCTGCAACCTTCCCCCCCTCGCCCCCCCAAACAACACCACAAACTAGACTTGATCTCTAGATTGTCATTTAGACTATAGTATTTCAACACAATGTAATTAAACATGGCTTCTGGGTAAATAGTACTACTATGAGCCTTTGAAGTAAAACTTAGGGCACAAAGGAACTCTGGAGCGGTCAGATGCATATCTGTTAGAAAGAGGATTTTCCAAAGCACCAAGTTCAGAGCAAAGTCTAAGTCAATGTTAAAGACTTGCACAGCAGTGTGCCTTTGATTAGAAGAATTAGGATCAGGAAAGCTTCACATATTCTGCTATTTTAGCCTAAATAGATTGATGAGTGCCAGGTCCTGGTTACTAGAGAATGAGCTGATGCAGTCATTGGGAATGGTACAAGTGAGCCTTTTCCGCTTCTTCTGACACTGTTGTGCCATTGCCTTAGATGGAGCTGCTGCTTTATAGCTTTGAAAAGAACAAAGGAGGTCAGCTTGGGACCGTAGATCCGTGTTTGAGTTAACAAGTCCTGTATTCATTCTGTTAAACTCTCTGTGCCTGTGTTTATGTGCACCTGCTCCATGGCTTTAGCTGCTGCTTCTCAACAGCATCTGCTGCCATTCAGCTCTTCTGTTCTCAGGCACAGAATCTCTCTAAGGGGGAGTTAAGTTGGCAGAAGAGCATGCTCTTCCCTGAAGATCTCTCAGTTCCTGTGGTAGGCAAACAGCATTTAGTTCATCGGTGTGAAATCAAAGGACTTACCTAAGACCAAATCTGTTGCAGAGTGAAGGGGCTGAACCCAAATCTTTGAACCCTGTCCTATGCTGTAATCATTTTGAAACATCGTTTAGATATTTTAAAGTATTTCTTAAATTCCGCTGTACTTGTACATGAAGATCTAGCGAGTCACTCTTAAAATATTTGCTCCTGAAGGAATGGTTTCTGCATCCAAGGAGAGTGTCTCGTACGTGCTGAATAACGAAGGAGGTGGCCATGCGTCCGTCATCGTGATTGGAGGAGCAGAGGAATCTCTGAATGCACATCCTGGAAGTTTAACTTTGAACATCCTCAAAAGGAAAGGCTTTATTAAAATGGCCTTGAAACATGGGTAGGTTTCCCATCTGGGCTGCTGTAGTAAGCATGCTTTGAATACAGATTGATTCTTAAATATAGTTCATATTATATATAATAAACTCATAGCATTAGAATTTGAAAGAGTTACTTGTCCAAGAACATGCAGATGTCTGGCATAAGAGCCAGTCTGTCCACCCAGATCCAATCTGGGAGTGTTGAAAACTCCCTTTGACTTTCATAATTTGTAAGCAGTAGGTGTTATTAGCATATTTTGGTGTTTTGTTTCAGTTGGTTTTTGCACTAGCAAAAAGTAAGAATTATGAAACAATATTAGTAAACCTTGGCTGTTATTGCTGAGTGGAGCAGACTGTTTCCTGTTCTGTAAATTGAAGTTATATTAAGATAGAATTTTCTTATCATTTTAAGCAAACAAAAAAAATATTAGAAAGCTAGCCCTGTTTTATTAAATCACTGAAATTTTAGTTTAGGAAGATTTTTCACCTTTATTCTAAAAACTTTCTTTTGAAGATTGTTATTTGCAATATATATATTTTTGGTGAAAATCTCAAAAAAAAACTAGCTTACTTTTTACTATCAAACAGCCATCAGTGTGTAACTAAACAGGGATGGTATTAATATCTTTTGAGTGATTTACACAGTATAAGCTATTGTATTTGTGCTGGACTGGTCTATATGTCTTCATACTAGAAATATTGGAACCAATGACTTGTTCCTGCTAAGCTTTCTGAACAGCTCCCGGGATTATATACTGATGTGCGAAGCAATGAAAAAATATATTAGTCTTGAGAAATCTGTAACAGTTTTTTAAGCTATTAACTGAAACAAAGGTGGTCTCTGAGAAGAGCTCTCTTTTCACACAGGATGCTAAGGTCCATTTTTTCTAGAAACTATTCTGTGTCAAAATATGCCAAAAGGGTTTCTTATATATATCACTAGAAGTCTCATAAAGGACCTGTTCTCCGATAGAAAGTAATATTTTAGCCTAATTTAGTCTACACTTGTGTATTTAAATTAGGATTTTAGTGCCTAAATGAGTCTTTACTAAATTTCTCCTTAACTGCTGATTAATCCCGTGGGATCCTAAATAGCTTTTATTTTTTTAACCATGAAGTTTAGAAGAATATATTTAGGTGCTTTTTTTTTTTTTTGAGCATGTCCATAGATGTCTGATCTGTCAGATCACAAAGCTTGGTGTTTATCTCTCATCTAAACTGATTTGGATTGAGAAACTAGATACACCTGTGCCTCTCATGGCCTTGATTTCAAAAGCATCCCCAACACACAAGAAGATCAGGACACTTACAAAACACAGGAATAGCCACTTCTTTGCTTATGAAGTCCTTTGTTTCAAATGATGGTCCTCCTCTTCAAGAAAGAGGCTTAGCTGTCTAGAGCCCTCCACTAGGGTGATAACGCCTGTCTGCTCAAGTGACTTGAAACCTACGCCTCACACATGGTCACCTTAACCACCAGGCTACAAGTCATTCTGGATCTGAGCACCAGCAAGAAAAACCGCTTCTACGTAAAGCATAGGAATCCTGACTTTATTTCTATACAGTAGGGCTGTGGGACAGTAGGACAGTATGACTCTAGCCATTACAGCTCTTGCACCATTGTTGGCAGTCCTGAGGTCTTGTCCAAAGACTCTACATCCAGTAATTGCTTCTGGTTTTAACATTTTGTTTCTAATGATTAACAAAATGTGAAACAAGCTTCCGACTCACGCAGAAATGAAAGGACAAGGGAGGCTTGCAGGAGGCGGATGAGAAGAACTACCTGCCATCAGTGCCTGCATATGTTTCTGGTGCTTTTGATCTGCATCATCAAACACGAAGAGAGGAAGGGGCAATGCGGAGACCTGTGCTCTCTGGCCCTGGCTTCTGTACTGCCAGCACAGAGAAGCTGTGGTTGCTCAGCTAGGAACTTGTCACATGTGGTCTGAATAAGTCAGCAGAAGTCCTCTGCACTTCTGGAAAAGACATTTTGGTCCAAGGTGGTACAGATATCTGATATGAAGTGAAGAAATCTTAAAGACATGAAACAAATGATGAATCAGCTAACTTATCTTTAGTTTCACAATTGTAAGTTACTTATTTCTATGTCTCAACCTCCTACAGAGCATCTTGCAAAAGCCTTTACCAGATTAAACAAATCCCACAGTCTCAGGGTGCTATTGCACCACAAGATATTCCTGTTTGTCTTAGTGTTGTAGTAAAAAGTGGAGTATTTACACAACCACAGTATGTACCAGGCTTTCCGATATTTCCTTTACAGGTGGCTGGGTGATAGATGCTCTATTTGAGAAAGAACCTTTGAGCAGACACCAGTCAGAATAGTGAGTGGGAATGATAGTCTTTGGGGGTTCTCAGGCTTGAGAATCTGTAGAAGCAGTTGTTTTTTCCATACAGGTGGGTTTTGATTGTCCACAGTACATTTCAGCCAGCTCTGTCCACAGTACTTTCCAACCAGCTCTGTCCTCAATGCCTCTTCCTCAGGCGTTCAGAGCTCTGCAGTAATTCATCCCAACAATATTACAGCAATGCTGCTATTTTACAGTAAGGTTTTTCTCAAAGATAGTGTGGGCTGAATGGAGCTAAGATATAGAAGCTAAGACTTAAGTAAAGCAAATAAAACACCTCTGTATCCGTCAGAGACTGCTTAAGATTATCCTGCTCTTTTTTCTTTAAACTGTGCAGAATACTATTTAATGAAACTAAGATCAAAAAACATACTGCAGTCAAGGTTTTAAATATAGTGGGTTTTTTGCTTGTTGGAGACAACTGCACTGATTCCATCAGCCTAAGTTGTTGTCCAGGAGCTAATCAGTGCCTTTCCTCCTAAGCCAATTCATGAACTGACTGAGAATTCATTAGGCTGTGCAGGAGCCAAAGTGAGTTAGTATAATTTCTGTGGGTAGGATTTGACCTCTGGTAATAACGGATTAAGGCTAGTGTTTTTGAAGAAGTCTGGAGGAAGCAGGATTTCACTGGGAATTGGACAGCAGAGGAATTTGGCATTGCACTCGTGTCTGTAAGGATGTCTGTTTTTTATCACGGTTTTTGTGCTGAAATCAAGTGCATGCATTACTCCGGTCAAAAGGCAGAGGAAGGCCGTGATCTGGTTTTGACGCCACCCAGCTGGAGCATTATAAGGTTAGCAATGAGGCTTCTTTGCTTGCCAAGGGAGAAAGCACAGTGGAACAAAGGTGGACTTGCTGAAATAAAGGTGGATAAGATCATAATAGTAATTATGATACATACAATTATTCATTTTTCTGATTATGAACAGTCATAAAAAGTTGTGATGGGTAGCAACCAGCTAAATACTGCTCAAAAGCTGGTTGCTAGTTATATGCCAATCACTTTTTTTTTTTTTTAAAAACCCCAAAAACCCAAAGCAGCTGCATATCGGAATAGTTGAATGTCTGTTGCTGATGAAGTCTAGAGCTGCCAAAGCTTTCTGTGGTGGTTATTGTGAAACCATTTCCATGCTGCTGATGTGAACCGCAGTGCAAGTGCAGGCTGATGTGGGATTCTCAGTGTGTTCATTGTTTTACAGGGCTCATCTGGTCCCAGTGTTTTCCTTTGGTGAAAATGAACTATTCAAGCAAGTTGCAAACCCCAAAGGTTCATGGCTCAGAAATGTACAGGAGAAGTTGCAAAAGATAATGGGCTTTGCTTTACCGCTATTTCATGCTAGAGGAGTATTTCAATACAGTTTTGGCTTAATACCTTACAGGCAACCTATTCATACTGTTGGTAAGTTCCCTGTGCCTTTTCTAATGCTTTTGCAAATGTTTAAAAGTGCCTGTGTGCTACTAATATCTGAGTAAATTTATAAATATGTTCTAACAGAAACAATTGGTTACTGTGCATCTAAAGCAAGTATGTAAAGCAAGTATGTGAGGTTTAAAATAAATATTTCCTTTTTTTTTTTTTAAATTCCTGTCCCCCCACAATTAGAAGAGGGGATTCTTTTTCCCCTTTCTCCTTTCTGTCCCAGGCCAAATCTTATTCTTCACTCGCAGTTATTCACAGGCTTCTATCCTCAGCAATCCTCAAGGAAACCCAAGGGGTTGTCCAGTCTGTACCAGAGGGCTGCCACAGCTCTGCAGCTGTTGCTGCGGGTTCTGGATGCTGCAGTTATTTTGTAAGATGCCCAGCACCTTCATTTCTTAGCCCCGCAGAGAAGCGGCAGTTGGGTGTTTCAGCTGATGCATGGCCACCGCAGCCGATCTCCAGAGCAAGGCTACTGGAAGGAGCTGGTGCAGGCCTGACCCAATGCTCATCAGGACAGGGGAGAGACAGGGAAGGGAGAGGGTGCCTTGTGGCAGCTCTGCCGCAGCCCTTCAGCAGGCTGCTGCTTAGATGGCATTGCACCTCCCTAGGGTGTTTCCTTCCCTTTCGTTTTTTTTCCTCATGGAAAGATCCGTTCATGTTTAATAGAGAGCATGCATGCCATATTGACAGGCAGTTTGGAAGAGAGTTTTTTCCCCAAAAGCTTTCATCCCTGGTTGTCTACTCTCACTGGAGTGTAGGACTGAATGTCTTTTGATTTTTAATGGCTTTAACTAGTCAATTGACAACCACACCTTTAAAAACAGTTGTGCTGGGCATCATGCGAAGGGAATAGCTGGCTGTCTATATAATTTTGGATAAATCATTTTTAGACAGGTTCTGAGCTGAGTGAACTAATGAAGCCTATTTCTACAGAAAAGTAAATTGAGCTTTCTGGTATTCCACAAGGGATGTTTAAGAAGGCCCTCCCTTTAATGGAGGGATGATTTGATTTTAGTATGGATCAAATAAAAATGTTTAAGACAAAAATGTAGCTCTTTTTATATTAAATTTCATGCAGCTTGTATCTTAGTGCATATAGTGAGATGTTTTAGAAAAGATTTAATTTTTAAAGCCCACATTGTGCACAGGCTAAAAATGTCACTTATTCTAAAGCCAAAAAGTTTTCAAAGCACTGGAATGAGAGCAATGTATTTTCTGCATTTTTTTTCTTGGGCTGATGACACTGAGACTGTTCTGAAGCTTAAAATGTCTTTCTTCGAGGCAAATCTTCGTCATTGTAATATTTACTGCAAGGACAGAGGTGGTCCATGGCTAAAGCATGGGAGCGCTTCAAATCAGCAAGACTAGTGTCTTGCAACAGAATTTGTTGTATGAATTCAAGAAATCCCTTACCTTTGGTGTCTCTGTTTCCTCATGTTTGAAAACTACCACCATGTCCTGCATTCTTTGGGGGGGGGGGGAGTGGTCTCGGGATGGCTCAAGGCAGCTTTGAAAGTGTTAGCTCAGCTCCTGAAAGCTGCAGAGTCATGTTGAAGCTCCACCCGAGCCAGTTAGCCGTGTTGACAACATGGCCAGGGATCAGCGAGTTTCTTCCTGGTTCAGAAACTGTGGTTCGTAAAGCGAGGAGATGCAATTCAGCAAAACCAAGGTCTGTGAAGTCTGAGTGTTTTGGGCTTGACAAGTACGTTTGTTTTTCCTGAAAATTATTACTGCTTTTCAGAAATAGAATCAACTCTAAAATAACCAAATAAAGCAGGTTGCTTGAAGCTGCACAGAAAATGAGAAAGATGAGGTAGTTTCCAATTCCACGAGAAATCTCCACTCTTAGGAGAAGAGACTGCTGCAGAAGGTTTTGGGGGTGGTTTGGCATTTCCAGTCATGCTTCTGGAAGTCCTGTATTGGATGTATATTGATTTCACGCCCCCTAAGGTATTGCTTAATCCAGGGCTGGGTTCCCACCCCTAGCCACATAAAGTCTGAATTTCAGCACCATGTAGGGCCCGAGAGCTGTTGGCAGCTGAAGTTGCAGCAGGAAAATGCAGAATCAGCCCCTTTGTGGTTCTGGCTAGACTTCCCTTTCCTTTAGTCAACACCATCCAATTTGAAGTGGCAACATCTGTTGAAAGGGATTTTCAGGTGCCTTTGTTAAAGCTCCTGGGGGCTGCTTTTAACTCTCTGCTTTTCTACAGGCTTCCTCTGTAATCTCAGTCAGGTCTGTTAAGCTCTCAGTGCCTCCAGTGCAAAAACAGCTGTCAAAGTCTGTAGTGGCTGAACAACACAAGGAAGACTGAGATCATGGGAAGCTTCTCTCAGCATAACGCAGGCTTTTTAGCTATAGCTTTTTGCGGAGGAGGTGGCTGCCCTCTGGACTTCCGTGGAATTACCTCCCATGCTCTCTCCTGCTCTCGCTCCAACAGAGCAGGTAGCAGGCTTTGCACGGTGCCTGGAGAACATTTCCGTTGGAATATTTATGGGCAACGGGTGGTTCAGAGACACCTTACAGCGTTTGGGGGTTTTATGTGCAACCGCTCCCTAGGCTGAGGTAGCGAACAACATTTCTGGCGCTGGTGCAGCGATACCCATTTTGAATAAATCAGAAGATGTCTGTATTTCCTTCAGTCCTGTTCATGTGGCTGTGTGGTTGAGGGCACCGCTCTCCTCTTAGGCATGTCCCTCACATTGGATACCTTTAGTATTCAAATCAGAACAGAAGACTGTGAGAAGGTACACTTTTTAAATGCTATTTTGAACTTGTGGAGTACTACCCTGATGGCAAGACAGCACATAGCACATATGTTAAAGTGTAAACTGCTCCTTCAAGTTAGAGCTTAACCCCCTTCTCATTTGCTCTTTTGCTGCCAACTGAAATGATGGGCGTTTTAAATTCATTTTATCTGAACTTGAGCAAAAGGAAGTAGTGAACCAGACCCAGGGCTCAGGTTTGTGAAACGCAGGATGAGGCCCCAGGGCAAGAGAATTGTGCTGTGATTCTGCCACCTCGCTGGGAGCTGTGGTGGAGCTGTTACAGGAGGGAGGGCAGTTCTACTTAAAAAGAGACGTCAGTGAAGCTAATGCTGCTGTTGTGTTTGATTTACAGTGGGAAGCCCCATCCCTGTAAAACGGAACTTGAATCCTACCACTGAAGAGATTGAACACCTACATGCACTGTATCTACAGAAACTAAAAAAATTATTTGAAGAACACAAAAGAAATTACGGGATCCCTGAGCATAAATCTCTCATCTTCGAGTAGCAAATTACAATTTGTAATTCCAAATCTCATGGAAAAAACCAGTGTATGCTGAAAGATGTCTTTCTTGCAATCTGTATTTTGCAATCTGTAATTATCCTTGTGTAAGGAATAATTTTAAGAAGGGATTATTAGGTGATATATTGATTTTTATCTTACTCTTGGGGAAGAAAAAAACCCTTAGAGTGTGAACCTCGAAGCCAGTGCTGTTTTGAGTTGTCCTTTTAGGTTCATCCGTACCAGAAATGCTAATGAGAGACTCCATACAGATGTTCTTATCACCATGGTACCTAACCATAGCTTGAGCAGAGGAAATTGCCTCAGCATGAGATCACGAGCAGGAAAACTATAAACCCGAGAAGTCTTTGATTAAAGGTTGAGAGACTTACCAGCATGTATCAAACATGACATCAGGTTGTTCTCTGAATATCAGAAAACCCTGCTGCTCTTCCATAGAAATGAAGGTGTATGTTTTCAGCAGGTGGCTATTATAAGCCATTTACATGCGAATTCAAGAATAAATAGGAGCTTTCTGCCCTGAATAGGATATCAGCAAAAGTGGTTTGTCCAAGTTAGGGAGCAGAGCAAACCCTCTGTTTGGAGGAGAACTGTGTTTTGAGTTTTCTGTCTGCATGTGTATGCTGGGTGGTGGGAAGCACTGAATGATGCGACTTTTTTGGACAAGCTGTGCTTTGGATCGTCAGTTTGGAAGATGAAGCAGGTTTGTTTGGTAATTCGAAGCAGCTTTGTTTGGTAGCTCCAGCCTCAGAGGAGATGGCAGGCACAGGATGGGAGAAGTGTACCAAGGAAGCTAGTGGGGGAATCATGTGAACTTTACATTTTGTGCAAATTAAAAATGATCATATGCCAAGCACTTCCACAGAAGGAAGGGGAGCCCAGTTTGTTCAGTCTAGTTCTGAAACTTCACCAAGGAAAGCGTACTTGATATATGCCTTTTTCTTCCCCACTGATAGATGTGGGGAGGTACGTGGAAAGCTGTGCTGCAGTGTGATACAACTGTAATTGCCAAGGCAGTGTGAACACAGCTCTAGGGTGCAGCAGGTTAAGAGGGTGCTTTGTGTACAAATCAGGTGCCTAAATTTGAGCGAAGGTTTATCCTAAATGTGGATATCCATTTAAGAAAAGAAAAAAAAAAATCTTAGCCAAACTCTTTTTCAGTTAAAATGCCTGGCTTTGGAGATGATGGTGTGTAAAGAGAATTATAGTATATTACTGAATTTTTTACAAGATAAATCCTTGTCTTTGTAAATGCTTTCTATCTGCATGTGGACTTTGCAAATCTGGTTTTATTGAAGTGTTTGGTTTGCTTTAAGCAGTTTTGGTGCCTGAGTGCTACATCAGTTAGGTGCTCTGTCAGGACATGCACAGGCTTGTCACAGCCTGGGGCATCTGCAGCTGGGGCAGTTCAGCACTGGTGTGCTCCAGGAATGGCAGCACTAGCTCCACAAAGGCACTGGACACATTGTGTGCTTGCTGGGCTGGAGTCTCCTTAGAAGAAATGCAGTTGGGACTTTGGGAAAAAGTTAAAACTCTGGAACGAAAAGATCTTAGCAAGATGAAGGTGTTTAAAGAAATGAGTGGAAATATCTCGACTCCTATGGAGCAGACTCCTAATGAACCAAAGCCCCAAAGCCGAATAAGTGTTTTCCAGACAGCGTGGATGTTTGTTGATCTGATGAGCTCCAAAAAACCCTCCAGCAACAAGTTGGTTTCCTTAGGAGGGCTGTTCTTTCTAGTGCCTATCTGTCATTCATATCAGCACTGAGCCAGTGAATCCTGTTCTCGCTTTCTCTAGGATGACAGATGTCTTTCTGGGAGCCAGGGCTGGAATTTGCAATGCCTGAAGAAGTAGCCCCCTCTTCCCTGACAGACTGCTGTCAGCATGCCTGCAATTCACCTCTACTGTACTTGAGCTTTCTTGGTGCCATGTGTGCTTGCTCTCCCTCCCCAGGCTTTTGCTGCCTGATGATCACTGTGGTGTAGACATCTTACTTCCTCACTCTCTGTCCATCTTTCCGTGAGTTAAGATCTCTGAAGGACAAAATATTGAGTGGTGGCTCATCGTTCAGCAGAAAGGGGTTTTAGGAGCAGGGCTTGAGAGGAGGAAGCACTGTGACTGTGCATGTTTAACACGAGCTTGAGATCAGGATTGTTTCAGCTCTTGGAAGGGCATGTGTCTAGGGAGGTCAAACATGGCAGGTTTGATACCTGGGAAGAAGTCTCTAGGGTCCCGAGGATTGTAGTAAGTGATGAGCCCTGAGTAGTCATTTTTGCTTAGCCAGCTGTGTGAAATTTCCTTTGGATTTGTTTTTTTTTGCCTTCTGCCCTGAGGAGTAGTGCTGATTATTCATGAAAGAATTTGAAGTCTGTGTCAGAGTGTTCTCTCCTAGATCATCTGCTCTAATGAGATATTTCCTCTCATTCTCAGTCTGCTCTTTACCCATTACCTTAATGATATAGCAGCTCAGGATGTAAATTTAAAAGCATTAGCATTGGGTTGAGGTTGGGAAATAACAATGGATTGTTGTTGATCAAATTAGCCAAAACTTCTAGGGAATATGTGGATATTGATTTCGGGGCACTGTCTGGTCCAGAGGGTACCCTACAAACAGGCTTACCTCTGAATTCCATGAGAAAATTATTTGTGGGCTTTGAATACCATCCATAACTGGCACAGGGATTGTGTTACTCTGACTACTGAAATTTTCATTGCTTTGTAACACAGGAAGATGGAGGAAAAAAGAAAACAAAATCTCCAAGCTACTTAAATATATATTGTTGCTCAGTAACTGCTGCATATTGCTTATGATGGTCCTTCCAAGCTACCTTTTATTAACAAATTGTCTAGTGTATCTAGGACTACTTTAAAATAGAGTATCAGTCGCTAAACCTGATAGGCCTGGTGTCATCTGAAATGTTTACCTCTGTGTTAGTATAGTATAGTTATACATATATGTACACTATACTATAGTTAGTATAGTAATACTGAGCTTAAAGGCCAGAGCCCTGGAAGCTGTAGACATGTTGTGGCTAGTGCAGGCACCAATCCTATCATTGCTGCAGCCACGAGGAGGCTTCCCATGTTTGTTAGAGTAAGCATCAATGCAGTCTTCCGTTGCAGTTCATGCTTGACAAAGCAAGAGCAAAGCAGCTAGTAGGAATGGTGACACCCCCCTCCCCAGCTGTGATTAGAAGAATCAGGTAGTGCTCAGATTTCTGGTGGGATGTCCACACTTACCGGGGCCTGCTTTGTGGTGTGTTTCTCTTTGTGCCTTTTAATGACACAGGTAATCCCAGGGAAGCTAGTTATCTATCAACAAGATAGATACTCTGCCTCTATACCGTGCCAACACTGCCTCCCCAATGTGCTTAAGGTGACAATGCCTGCCTGTTCCCTTGTGGGTGAACATCTCTCTGCCAAATTTTGTTTACAGAAAGTCAATCCTCAAGAATTTTTACTTTGGTAAAAATTTGCATTTTTTGTGGTACTTATAAAATATGAATGTCAGTTGTTTCAATGATAGCTGTGGCAAGGAGGTGTGAGATAATAAAGGTTTGTACCAAAGTGTGCTTGTGTTGACTGGAATTCAAATATGCATCACCGCTGTTGGGTAAGGGCTTCATCCCTCGGACCTTAGGAGCCTGACTGAACTCAAGAGGTCATATTAGGCTAGCTATAAGGCTGTGGTCATAACATGCTGAGAAATGGATGGATTGCTCGCTGCAGTCTCCTGAGGGATCACCTGAAGCCAGGTTCCTGCTGGCAGTCCCAAAGGGTCTGAGGAAGAAGCGATCCACGGCAGGGAAGGGCTGGGCTGCAGCAGCCTATAACCAGGAACACAGTGCAAAGGGGACGCGGGAAGCTGGAGCACAGGAGAGTGGGCAGCCCCTCTGAGGAACTGGTGAAATAATAGCTTTTGGAGTTGAATTCAACCTAAGTTTAAGGATATGTTTGAATTTTAAGTGAAACTTGCATCAAGGAGTCCAAGTCTTAGTATCTGTACCTTAGAAAGAAGAATAAACCCTGCAGAAGCTCTGCTTAACTCTAGGAACTGGGGAACTAAATAGCTGCTTGGAGTAAAAAAAGTGTTGTGTTTGTCTGTTGGGAAGAGGAAAACCAGCCACCTTAAAACAGCGATGTATTTTAGTTTTTTTTTTAAATATGGCAGTGTTTATACTAATAGTGGCAGTGACAAGTATGAATTCCCAAGCCTGGGAAAGGCTAATTGTGTTTTGTTACTGTTTTAATACTTTTTTTTATGGAACAATCCCACCTTCCATCTCAGTATACTGTAAAGGGGAAAAATGGATAAAAACTAAAGTGGCCTTGGATTGCTTTGAAGTAATCTCATTATACCTGCGTCTGTGTAAATGGGAGGTGTGTGATGGTTTATCAATGGATCAACATCACATCCTGGTTTTGCTGAAATACTAAAAAGAAGCAAGTTATACCTGTAAAGCAAGAAATGGAGAAAAATGAGGAGTGGAGAGAACTGAATCTTCACGCTTCTCAAAGTGCTGCAGCAACAGTAATCCTGATCACCACTGCTTGTGATAGGTAAGTGATGTTACCTCCATACCCAAGTAGTTGACTCTGAAGGGAATCGGGTGGACTGAAGGATGTAGATGGTTTTTTCAGCTGATGTTTCTTAAGGTTGGTATCAATTTCATGTCAGCTGAACTGCTGGAGCACTGCCTGTATTGCAGACCCCATCAGTCCCTCATCTTTTCTCAGTTTAACAAACAGAATAGAGCTGTAGAAAAGGAAGAGAAGAGGAAAAGGAGGAAATTCCTTTACTTAATGTATTCATATGCTGGTGAAATATATCCATCTAAAAAGTAACTAAAAGAAGGTGAGGAACCATACCCTTTATGGCTGCCTTCCATACCCTAACAGTAAGTTTCACAAATAGCAGAAGCTTGGGAAGAGCCTTTTGCAGTGCATAAAGGAAGAGGTTCCCTTAAAGCGTGCGGGGATCGAGAAATACTTGTTGCCTTTGTACGCTCAGTTTGGCCAGCATCTAACTTGGGTTCTTTTCCATCTTCAACAGTAGTAACAGTTACAACTGTTAGCCAAATGACACCTTCTGTTCATGCAATTTATTTTCAGTTAAATTTCCTACTGACATGAATGGCCCCCCGTTGCTTTTGGAATGGCTATGATGAAATTTAATAAACAGACAAAGAGCGAGCCTGGCACGTTGGCTGTGAGCTTTTCTTGGCTAACGTGAATCAACAGTGGTCTAATCTTTTCCTTCTGCAGTCAGCAAGCAGTATTTAAATATAGAGAATAGGTTTGTTGACTGGAAAACTGGCATTCTCTAACTATTTGTAGAGACGTGAATTATAGTGTTTTCCTGGGGAAATTGCTTAGGACTAAGACATAATAATACGGACATATATATGCTTTAAAATGCATTGAAGTAGAAGTCCACACTAAAGCAGAACCAAGATGTTTTATTTGTTGCTAAAATTTGTGCTGCTTCTCTAAATTTGTTTGCTGCATACGTACAATGTAAAACCTAATTTTTAAAGCAAGCATTTTTTTCATGATTTTTCCCATGTTACTCCTGCCCAGTAGGGGCCTATTTAAACAAAGAGTCCAGTTAAAAAAAGGTGGCCTGCGTACTCTGTACCACTGTAGTTCTTGCAGATGAGAGACAGGCTGGGCTGAACCGTGCCTGTTTGCTTGCCAGAGCATCACTCACCAGGGGTAGTTACTTACACGTGGCCTGGGTTCAGCTCTGGAAAAACACCTTTCAGGTGCGGACGTTACTCACCACCCCAGGGGCTTGACCCTGGAGGTGGCCGCAGTGTCAGTAGCTGGCGCAGAGCAGCTGGGTGCTGGACTGGCTTTGGCTGCAGGAGAGGGCTCAGCTTCATGGCTGGCGTGTGGCGAACCTTACCCTGCCACCTCGCCACGTAAATATGCATGTGCTTTGATTGAGAAACTAGATGCACGTGTTTTGATAAACGA